>NC_091327.1:21236806-21239384 GCF_038502225.1 Cherax quadricarinatus | reverse complement strand
GTCCTGTCTTTCTGCCCTGCCTTCCTGGTCTGCCTTCCTGCCCTGCCTTCCTGCCCTGCCTTCCTGCCCTGCCTTCCTGCCCTGCCTTCCTGCCCTGCCTTCCTGTCCTGCCTTCCTGCCCTGCCTTCCTGTCCTGCCTTCCTGCCCTGCCTTCCTGCCCTGCCTTCCTGCCCTGCCTTCCTGCCCTGCATTCCTGTCCTGCCTTCCTGCCCTGCCTTCCTGCCCTGCCTTCCTGCCCTGCCTTCATGCCCTGCCTTCCTGCCTTGCCTTCCTGTCCCGCTTTCCTGTCCTGCCTTCCAGCCCTGCCTTCCTGCCCTGCCTTCCTGCCCTGCCTTCCTGCCCTGCCTTCCTGTCCTGCCTTCCTGCCCTGCCTTCCTGCCCTGCCTTCCTGCCCTGCCTTCCTGCCCTGCCTTCCTGTCCTGCCTTCCTGCCCTGCCTTCCTGCCCTGCCTTCCTGTCCTGCCTTCCTGCCCTGCCTTGCCCTTTCAAGCTCTCCCAGAGGAGCCGTTGTCATGGCAGCAGCTTCCCAGAACTCCGCCTTCACGGAAATTGTTATCCATACGCTTGATTAAACAACCTGCCGAGCAGAAAACCTTCTCACTCAGGATAATGATATCCAGTTGTGAAATGATCATTGGGGGAGTAAAGTGCTGCCTCTGTCAGAGGGTCAATGATGTTACAAGGAGATTAGTCCCCTTTCTAAGCTGACGTCACTGGTGTTACAAAAAGAGGTTAGTCCCCTTCATAAGCTGACGTCAGTGATGTTATAGAAGAGGTCAGCTCTCTTCTTAAGTTAACGTCAATGATGTTACAAAAAGAGGCCATTTCTCTTCCTAAGCTGATGCCATTGATGTTACAGGTCTGCTCTCTTCCTAAGCTGACGTCAATGATGTTACAAAAAGAGATTAGTTCTCTTTCAAAGCTGAATTCAATGATGTTACAAAAAGATATTAGTCCTCTAAGCTGATGTGATCATTGGCACAGACATCGTCACGAATTCCTCAAAGATATGCACTACCCATGTAAGTCAGATACTGTTTGAATGCTCGTTAAACAGCCGTTAATTTAACAGTCTCAGCAACAGTGAAACACTATTCATTACTGAGAGATTGGCTTAGCAGCCACAGTACAGTGAATTACTGTCATATGAAATAACTAACGTGTACGTACTTACAACTGCAACAGGTTGCTATATTTCGCCCTTACATTATTGTGTTTATCGTCCATTTTTTGAGTTGGTCTTCACGCTGGAGCGGCGGGAGGAAGGAAGCCACCGGAAGCCATGACTCCGTGAGAGAGAGAGAGAGAGAGAGAGAGAGAGAGAGAGAGAGAGAGAGAGAGAGAGAGAGAGAGAGAGAGAGAGAGAGAGAGAGAGAGAGACAGAGACAGAGACAGAGACAGAGACAGAGACAGAGGGAGGGAGGGAGAGGGACAGACAGACAGACAGATCTCAATAAGCATCATAAGAAAAAGGTCACACTCTGCAGAACAAGCTTTTATTTTGACGATGTTTCGCCCTGTCAAGAAGAAAAAAATTCGCTTCTGCAAAGTGTGTGACTCTGGTATTGTCTATGATACGCCATTTACATTCAGTAACGTCGTTTTGGCCTAAGGAGACATGTGCAAGTTTTCCAGATATGTTATCGTGGATTCAATTATATTTACCTGCCGAAATCTAGTTTATTGCGCACCTGATATCCATCCTGTGGACGGTAGCGCAAGAATATATGGATGTACGTAAATATTAGGAACTAAGCCACAGACGACTTAGAACATAAGAACATAACAAGAAACACTGCAACAGGCCTACTGACCCATGCGAAGCAGGTCCATGCCACCCCCCGGCCTAGAACAATGACCACCTAGTCACGTCACTTCCACTTAAGGAAGGAGCACGGCACCAGTCCTGGTAGCCCAAGCTAGTCAGGTCCAACTCACACCCACTCATGTATTTATCCAACCTATAAATAAACATAAATAAATATATGTTTATTTATATAGATAGATATTACGGTGACACGTGCAGTTTTGCTCCGCAAACAGGTGAGAGTGATTTTTAACGGAGTGCGGAGGCATACAACGGGAAACAGAGATAGTCAACAGGGTATATAGTGATATTTAAATAGGAACCACGACATTCATCTCACAGACTAAACAATGCCCAGATTCTCTCGTAAATTCTGCCCAGACAGTCACTCCGAGAGACACTGGAGTTCTGCTGAGTTAATGGCGATGGTATTTGTCCAGGACACACTGACGGTGTGAGATGAGTGTATCATGTTTTTGACTGATTGTGATGGATGGCTCTCACTACACCGACATGAGAAGTCATTACAAGAACATGAACACTCACTACACCAACATGAGCACTCACTACACCAACATGAACACTCACTACACCAACATGAACACTCACTACACCAACATCGTTGTTTACAAAACAAGTCACCAAGCTTCGCACGTATGTTAAAATCAGACACAACGACGTAAGAAAAAAATCGAAGATGTAAAAATAATCTGTGACTAGTTTCTGGAAAAATGCAATTAAATACGTGCTGGAAATAGAGTGAGAGATCCCG
>NC_091327.1:21181806-21231806 GCF_038502225.1 Cherax quadricarinatus | reverse complement strand
CACCATGATGGCGTCATAGTTCACCATGATGGCGTCATAGTTCACCATGATGGAGCCGTAGTTCACCATGATGGCGTCATAGTTCACCATGATGGCGCCATAGTTCACCATGATGGCGTCATAGTTCACCATGATGGCGTCATAGTTCACCATGATGGCGCCATAGTTCACCATGATGGCGTCATAGTTCACCATGATGGCGTCATAGTTCACCATGATGGAGCCGGAGTTCACCATGATGGCGTCATAGCTCACCATGATGGCGTCATAGTTCACCATGATGGTGTCATAGTTCACCATGATGGAGCCGTAGTTCACCATGATGGCGCCATAGTTCACCATGATGGCGTCATAGTTCACCATGATGGCGTCATAGTTCACCATGATGGCGTCATAGTTCACCATGATGGCGTCATAGCTCACTATCATGGCGCCATAGTTCACCATGATGGCGTCATAGTTCACCATGATGGCGTCATAGTTTACCATGATGGCGTCATAGTTCACCATGATGGCGTCATAGTTCACTATCATGACGTCATAGTTCACCATGATGGCGTCATAGTTCAATATCATGGCGTCATAGTTCACTATCATGGCGTCATAGTTCACCATGATGGCGTCATAGTTCACTATCATTGCGCCATAGTTCACCATGATGGCGCCATAGTTCACCATCATGGCGTCATAGTTCACCATGATGGCGTCATAGTTCCCTATCATGGCGCCATAGTTCACCATGATGGCGTCATAGTTCACTATCATGGCGCCATAGTTCACCATGATGGCGCCATAGTTCACTATGATGGCGCCATAGTTCACCATGATGGCGTCATAGTTCACTATGATGGCGTCATAGTTCACTATGATGGCGCCATAGTTCACTACGATGGCGTCATAGTTCACCATGATGGCGCCCTAGTTCACTATGATGGCGTCATAGTTCACCATGATGGCGTCATAGTTCACTATGATGGCGCCATAGTTCACCATGATGGCGTCAAAGTTCACCATGATGGCGTTATAGTTCACCATGATGGCGTCATAGTTCACTATGATGGCGCCATAGTTCACCATGATGGCGTCATAGTTCACCATGATGGCGCCATAGTTCACCATGATGACGTTATAGTTCACTATGATGGCGCCATAGTTCACCATGATGGCGTCATAGTTCACCATGATGGCGTCATAGTTCACCATGATGGCGTCATAGTTCACCATGATGGCGTCATAGTTCACTATGATGGCGTCAAAGTTCACCATGATGGCGTCATAGTTCACCATGATGGCGTCATAGTTCACCATGATGGCGTCATAGTTCACTATGATGGCGCCATAGTTCACCATGATGGCGTCATAGTTCACCATGATGGCGCCATAGTTCAATATGATGGCGTCATAGTTCACCATGATGGCGTCATAGTTCACTATGATGGCGTCATAGTTCACCATGATGGCGTCATATTTCACCATAATGGCGTCATATTTCACCATGATGGCGTCATAGTTCACCATGATGGCGCCATAGTTCACCATGATGGCGTCATAGTTCCCCATGATGGCGTCATAGTTCACCATGATGGCGTCATAGTTCACCATGATGGCGTCATAGTTCACTACCATGGCGTCATAATTCACTATCATAGCGCCATAGTTCACCACCACCATGGCGACAAAGTTCAACATCATGGTGTCGTAGTTCACCATCATCTCGTCGTAGTTCACCATCATGGTGCCAGAGTTCAACATCATGGCGTCGTAGTTCACCATGATGGCGCCATAGTTCACCATGATGGCGTCATAGTTCACCATGATGGCGTCATAGTTCACCATGATGGAGCCGGAGTTCACCATGATGGCGTCATAGTTCACCATGATGGCGTCATAGTTCACCATGATGGTGTCATAGTTCACCATGATGGAGCCGTAGTTCACCATGATGGCGCCATAGTTCACCATGATGGCGTCATAGTTCACCATGATGGCGTCATAGTTCACCATGATGGCGTCATAGTTCACCATGATGGCGTCATAGCTCACTATCATGGCGCCATAGTTCACCATGATGGCGTCATAGTTCACCATGATGGCGTCATAGTTTACCATGATGGCGTCATAGTTCACCATGATGGCGTCATAGTTCAATATCATGGCGTCATAGTTCACTATCATGGCGTCATAGTTCACCATGATGGCGTCATAGTTCACTATCATTGCGCCATAGTTCACCATGATGGCGCCATAGTTCACCATCATGGCGTCATAGTTCACCATGATGGCGTCATAGTTCCCTATCATGGCGCCATAGTTCACCATGATGGCGTCACAGTTCACTATCATGGCGCCATAGTTCACCATGATGGCGCCATAGTTCACTATGATGGCGCCATAGTTCACCATGATGGCGTCATAGTTCACTATGATGGCGTCATAGTTCACTATGATGGCGCCATAGTTCACTATGATGGCGTCATAGTTCACCATGATGGCGCCATAGTTCACTATGATGGCGTCATAGTTCACCATGATGGCGTCATAGTTCACTATGATGGCGCCATAGTTCACCATGATGGCGTCATAGTTCACCATGATGGCGTTATAGTTCACCATGATGGCGTCATAGTTCACTATGATGGCGCCATAGTTCACCATGATGGCGTCATAGTTCACCATGATGGCGCCATAGTTCACCATGATGACGTTATAGTTCACTATGATGGCGCCATAGTTCACCATGATGGCGTCATAGTTCACCATGATGGCGTCATAGTTCACCATGATGGCGTCATAGTTCACCATGATGGCGTCATAGTTCACTATGATGGCGTCAAAGTTCACCATGATGGCGTCATAGTTCACCATGATGGCGTCATAGTTCACCATGATGGCGTCATAGTTCACTATGATGGCGCCATAGTTCACCATGATGGCGTCATAGTTCACCATGATGGCGCCATAGTTCAATATGATGGCGTCATAGTTCACCATGATGGCGTCATAGTTCACTATGATGGCGTCATAGTTCACCATGATGGCGTCATATTTCACCATAATGGCGTCATATTTCACCATGATGGCGTCATAGTTCACCATGATGGCGCCATAGTTCACCATGATGGCGTCATAGTTCCCCATGATGGCGTCATAGTTCACCATGATGGCGTCATAGTTCACCATGATGGCGTCATAGTTCACTACCATGGCGTCATAATTCACTATCATAGCGCCATAGTTCACCACCACCATGGCGACAAAGTTCAACATCATGGTGTCGTAGTTCACCATCATCTCGTCGTAGTTCACCATCATGGTGCCAGAGTTCAACATCATGGCGTCGTAGTTCACCATCATGGCGGAACCATATTAATATTGTCATTGTTATTAATATTATACTTATGGGAGATCGCTAAAGCCGTATGGGTCACACAAAACCTGGGGAGGCAATCGACATGATCCAAGGAAAAGAAGGCTAGTTCTAATTTCTTAGATCAAGAGCCTTCACCAGTAGACCCCCTGGCTGTCTTCAAGCCCCTTGAGACCCCTGGTTGTTTTCAAGACCCCTGGCTGTCTTCAAGACCCCTGGTTGTCTTCAAGACCCCTGGTTGTCTTCAAGACCCCTGGCTGTCTTCAAGACCCCTAGTTGTCTTCAAGACCCCTGGCTGTCTTCATGAGGGAGCTGGACAGGAACCTAGAGTCCGTACCTGACCAGTCGGACTGTGGCTCATACGTCGGATTGCGTGCGATCAGACCTTGATCCACCGCGAGGCCTGGTCATGGATCGGGCCGCGAGGGCCTTGACCCCCGGATAACGCTCCAGGTAGCATCAAGGTACCATCTCGAAGGAAAATACAATATATAACCTAAAAAAAACTTAGCGAACCTTAATCTAGGAAATTCTTTCAGTGTTAGACTCTCACTATTATACTTACTAAATATCATGATAAACGTATTTTTAAATAATAATGAAAGTATTGACTTCAAAGATAAATTTAAATTCATGCCTACATCAGGTTCAATAGTATTTCTGAAATACGAAAAACAGGAAGTATTCATGTTTTGTGAGTTCATGTTTACAGCGGTGGTAGTCTAGACCCGCTGATGCAAAGGTCAGAGTTATGTTTTTGACGTGACAAATGACGGAGTGCAAACACAAACATCTGTCTCTGTGCTTCCAGACACACACAAACATGAGCTATGAATCAGCCCCTGCAACCACATAGAGGTGAGTACAAACACACACACACACACACACACACACAGGAACTGAGAATCGACCCCTGTAACCACATACAGGTGAGAACACACACACATGGACTGCAAGAAGGCCTTCGACACAGTTCCTCACAAGAGATTAATGCAAAAGCTAGATGATCAGGCACGCATAATAGGAAGGACACTGCAATAGATCAGAGAATACCTGACAGGAGGCAACAACGAGTCATGGTACGTGACGAAGTGTCAGAGTGGACGCGTGTGACGAGCGGGGTTCCACAGGGGTCAGTCCTATGACCAGTGGTATTTTTGGTATATGTGAATGACATGATAGAAGGGATAGATTCAGAAGTGTCCCTGCTTGCAGATAATGTGAAGTTAATGAGGAGATTTAAATCGGATGAGGATCAGGCAGGACTACAAAGCGACCTGGACAGGCTGCAAGCCTGGTCCAACAACTTGCTTCTCGAATTTACCCCCGTCATTTGCAAAGTCATGAAGATCGAGGAAGGGCAAAGAAGGCTGCAGACAGAATATAGGTTAGGTGGCCAAAGACTGCAAACCTCACTCAAGGAAAAGGATCTTGGGGTGAGTATATTACAGAGCACATCTGAGGCGCACATCAACCAAATAACTGCTGCAGCATACGGGCGCCTGGCAAACCTGAGAATAGCGTTTCGATACCTCAGTAAGGAATCGTTCAAGACTCTGTACACCGTGTACGTCAGGCCCATACTGGAGTATGCAGCATCAGTTTGGAACCCACACCTGGTCAAGCACGTCAAGAAATTAGAGAAAGTCCAAAGGTTTCTAGAAAGACTAGTTCCAGAGCTAGGGAGAATGTCCTACGAAGAAAGGTTAATGGAAATTCGCCTGACGACACTGGAGGACAGGAAGGTTAGGGAAGACATGATCACGACACAAAATACTGGGAGGAATTGAGAAGGTGGACAGAGACGGGATGTTCCAGAGATGTGACACAAAAGCAAGGAGTCACAATTGGAAGTTGAAGACTCAGATGAGTCAAAGAGATGTTAGGAAGTATTTCTTTAGTCATAGAGTTGTCAGAAAGTGGAACAGTCTGGAAAGTGATGTAGTGGAGGCAGGAACCATACATAGTTTTAAGACGAGGTTTGATAAAGCTCATGGAGCAGGGAGAAAGAGAGGACCTAGTCCCGATCAGTGAAGAGGTGGAGCCAGGAGCTATGAATAGGTGAGTCACACACACACACACACTAAAACTATACCTACCTATGTCAGGAGACACACTTGCCCAGTTCCCTGACGAATAACCACCATTATGCTTACCCTGACTTTCAAGGGTTTCTTAATAGTTCCAAGTGTAGTACAGTACAGTGGTCCCTCGTTTTTCGTAATTAATCCGTTCCTGGAGGAGCTACTATAAACGAAATTTACGATTTGCGAATCAATTTTCCCCATAAGAAATAATGTAAATACAATTAATCCGTTTCTGACACTCAGAAGTATTAAAACAAAAAAAATTTTTACATGAAATATACATGTAGTACATAAACAATACAATGGGAAATGATGAATGAAACATTAACAGCATAACACTTACCTTTATTGGAGATTCTTCTTAGAGTATGGAAGACTGGAGGAGGAGAGAGATTGGATTGTTTACAGTTTAGAAGGGGAATCCCCTTCCAGCAACACCTCAGGTACCAATTGCTTCTCTGGCGTTGCTTCTCTTCTCTGTTTCTTAATGCCACTAGGACCACCTTGAGAGTCACTCTAGTCCTGTCTCGCAAAGTAACTGTGGAGAGAGCTCTGTTTCTGGCATCTCTTTAACACTTCCCTATAATGGTACAAGACTTTGTCACTGTACATATTTCTCACCTTCTTTACCACAGGCTTGGCACTAGGAGCTTTCTTTGGAGCCATGGTAGCTTATTTAGTACTTGCAAGCACTAAAATGAGTGGAATATTATGAAATATTTCGTAGGAGCACTTGAGGGGACCTTCACTCACTGGTAAACAATGCCAGACTGGCTGGGTAGGGAGGCCTCCCCGGCTCACACCGTGGGTAAAGCGTCCTGGACGAACTACTATTCGCGAGTCAACCTATGAAAAGCGAGTCCATGTTTATACGAAAATACCCCTATGATTGGCGAAATTTACGATTGCCGAGAACTACGAAAAGCGAGGGACCACTGTATCTGCTTTTCCACCGTGGTGTGACCGGTGTGAGACAGAGTAACGATGATTGCCAGTACCAGTAACACTCCGGAATGACAAGACGTCGACACACACAATGTAATACCGACGCACATAACAGCAGTGGTTATGCAAAGGTATTTTAAGTCTGGTCAACGACGGTTTCGCCCACTGTCGGGCTCTAGTTTAGTTTAACATCTTTATTATGCACTCCATTTACGTCCTGTTCAGAATCGGGTTCTAGCAAGCACGTTTCACACAGTCAGGCTCTATCAAGGACGTTTCACCCACAGGGGGCTTTTATCGAGTTCGTTTCACTTAAACTGGGGTTTTAGCAAGTACATTTTACCCAAGGTCGGGCTCTATCAAAGACTTTTCATTTACATTAGGGTTCTAGCAAATACGTTTACCCGCAGTTGGGCTCTATCAAGTGCCTCTCTGGCAAGGTTTCTCTTAAAATGGGGTGTTATCAAAGTACGTTTTACCCACAGTGGGGCTTATCAAGCACATTTCACCCACAGTTTGGCTCTATAAAGCATGTTGTACTATTGAGCAATTCACTCAGTGTGTGTGTGTGTGTATGTGTGTACTCACCTAGTTGTGGTTGTGGGGGTCGATTCACAGCTCCTGCCCCCTGCCTCTTCACTGGTCGCTACTAGGTCACTCTTCTTGCTCCATGAGCTTTATCATACCTCGTCTTAAAGCTATGTATGGATCCTGCCTCCACTACATCACTTCCCAGACTATTCCACTCCACTGAGTCAAACGCTTTCTTACAGTCCAAGAAAACGTAATATACCCACTCCTCCCTCTCTCTCTTGTCTTACTGCTGTCACCCTGTCATAGAACTCCAGTAGGTTTGTGACATGGGATTTCTCGTGCCTGAAACCGTGCTGGCTGTCACTGATAAACTCATTCCTTTCTAGGTGCTTCACCATTCTTCTCCTGATAATCTTCTCCATGAGATTGCATACTAAACATGTCAGTGACACTGGTCTGTAGTTTAATGCTTCGTGTCTGTCTCCTTTTTTAAAAATTGGGACTACATTTGCTGTTTTCCATATCTCAGGTAATCGCCCTGTTTCGATAGATGTGTTGAAGATTGTTGTTAGTTGTACACATAACTCCTATACTCCCTCTCTCAGGACCCACAGAGAGATGTTATCCGGCCCCATCGCCTTTGGGGTATATAGCTCGCTTAGCTGCCTCTTCACTTCCTCCTCGGTTGTATGTATTGTGCCCAACACTTGATGGTATACCCCGCCTTTCCGTCTTTCCGGAGACCCTACTGCCTTCTCTCTGAACACTTCTTTGAGTCTCATGTTGAGCTCCTCACATACTCCGCGGTCGTTTCTTGTGACCTACCCTCCTTCCTTCCTCAGTCTGATTACCCGGTCCTTGACTGTTGTTCTTCTCCTGATGGGGCTGTACAACAGCTTCGGGTCAGATTTGGCTATCGCTGCTATGTCATTCTCGTATTGTCGTTGGGCCTCCCTTCTTACCTGTACATATTCATTTCTGGCTCTACGACTGCTCTCCTTATTCTCCTGGTCCTTTGCCTTCTATACTTGTTCCATTCTCTAGAACACTTAGTTTCGGCCTCTCTACACCTTTGGGTAAACCAAGGGCTCATCCTGGCTTTTTCGTTATTTCTGTTACTCTTAGGTACAAACCTCTCCTCAGCTTCCTTGCATATTGTTGTCACATATTCCATCACCTCGTTTACTGACTTCCCTGCCAGTTCTCTATCCCACTGAACCCCGTGCAGGAAATTCTTCATGCCTGCATAGTCCCCATTCTTCTAGTTTGGCTTCATTCGTCATGACCTTCCTGCTTCCCTCTCCACTTGTAGCTTTACTGTGTATTCGAAGCTCAGGACCACGTGATCACTGGCCCCGAGGGGTCTTTCATATGTGATGTCCTCGATATTTGCACTACTCAAGGTGAATACTAGGTCCAGTCTCATCCTTTCCTCTCTCTCTAGTAGTGTCCCTTACGTGTTGGTACATAAGTGTGTGTATGTGTACTCACCTAATTGTACTTACCTAATTGTGGTTGCAGGGGTCGAGACTCAGCTCCTAGCCCAGCCTTTTCACTGAGTGCTACTAGGTCCTCTCTCTCCCTGCTCCATGAGCTTTATCATACCTCATCTTAAAGCTAAGTATGGTTCTTGCCTCCACTACCTCACTTGCTAGGCTGTTCCACTTCCTGACTACTCTTATGACTGAAGAAATACTTCCTAACATCATCTGGGTCTTCAACTTCCAATTGTGACCCCTTGTTTCTGTATCCCCTCTCTGGAACATCCTGACTCTGTCCACCTTGTCTATTCCACGCAGTATTTTGTATGTCGTTATCATGTCTCCCCTAACCCTCCTGTCCTCCAGTGTCGTCAGGCATTTTTCCCTTAACCTTTCTTCGTAAGACATTCCCCTTAGCTCTGGAACTAACCTTGTCGCAAACCTTTGCACTTTCTCTAATTTTCTCTAATTTTCAGTTATCTGGTTGATGTGTGCTTCCGGAGACGTGCTCGACGTTATACTCACCCTAAGATCTTTCTCCTTGAGCGAGGTTTGCAGTCTTTGGCCGCCTAGCCTATACTCCGTCTGCGGTCTTCTTTGCTCTTCCCCGATCTTCATGACTTTGCATTTGGCGGGGTTAAATTCGAGAAGCCAGTTGCTGGACCAGGTGTCCAGTCTGTCCAGAACTCTTTGTAGTCCTGCATGATCCTCATCTGATTTAATTCTCCTCATTAACTTCACATCATCTGCAAACAGGGACACTTCTGAATCTAACCCTTCCATCATATCATTCACATATATATCAGAAATAGCACTGGTCCTAGGACCGACCCCTGTGGGACCCCGCTCGCCACAGGTGCCCACTGTGATACCTCATCACGTACCATGACTCGTCTCACCATGACTTGTGTACCATGACTCTCGTGTGTGTGTGTGTGTGTGTGTGTGTGTGTGTGTGTGTGTGTGTGTGTGCGTGCGTGCTGGTGCATGCACGTACGTGTTTGAGCGTGCCTGCCGGTCTTCACACAGTCATACTACGACCACCACCACCATTCCCCCCTCTGGCTCTCACGGCGATAAAAATGCCGGCATTGTTCTCTAGGCTAAGCTCAGAATAGATATTCTTTTACCATCACTGTTGATGAGAGCTATTATTAAAGCCTGCGTGGATGTTTCCGGCGTGGGCCGGCAACAAACAAATATTACTTGCAACAATAACAACATATAAATATTACCTGGAAGACGGAGGCTGTTATTACCGCGAGAAATTCCCAGAAAGCTAAGGTGTTGGTCTGTTTGCAATGCTATTAATAGGGGAGAAAGTGTGCGTGTATATTCACTACTTGCATTGTTGCGGCTATTCCTGGAAGATGTTAGGACTGGAGTGTGAGGCTGGGATGGTGCAGGGTGAGGCTGGGATGGTGCAGGGTGAGGCTGGGATGGTGCAGGGTGAGGCTGGGATGGTGCAGGGTGAGACTGGGATGGTGCAGGGTGAGGCTGGGATGGTGCAGGGTGAGGCTGGGATGGTGCAGGGTGAGGCTGGGAGGGTGCAGGGTGAGGCTGGGAGGGTGCAGGGTGAGGCTGGGATAGTGCAGGGTGAGGCTGGGATGGTGCAGGGTGAGGCTGGGATGGTGCAGGGTGAGGCTTGGAGGGTGCAGGGTGAGGCTGGGATGGTGCAGGGTGAGGCTGGGATGGTGCAGGGTGAGGCTGGGATGGTGCAGGGTGAGGCTGGGATGGTGGAGGGTGAGGCTGGGATGGTGCAGGGTGAGGCTGGGATGGTGCAGGGTGAGGCTGGGATGGTGCAGGGTGAGGCTGGGATGGTGCAGGGTGAGGCTGGGATGGTGCAGGGTGAGGCTGGGATGGTGCAGGGTGAGGCTGGGATGGTGCAGGGTGAGGCTAGGATGATGCAGGGTGAGGCTGGGATGATGCAGGTTGAGGCTGGGATGGTGCAGGGTGAGACTGGGATGGTGCAGGGTGAGGCTGGGATGGTGCAGGGTGAGGCTAGGATGGTGCAGGGTGAGGCTGGGAGGGTGCAGGGTGAGGCTGGGAGGGTGCAGGGTGAGGCTGGGATGGTGCAGGGTGTGGCTGGGAGGGTGCAGGGTGAGTCTGGGATGGTGCAGGGTGAGGCTGGGATGGTGCAGGGTGAGGCTAGGGAGGCTGGTGCAGGGTGAGGCTGGGAGGGTGCAGGGTGAGGCTGGGAGGGTGCAGGGTGAGGCTGGGATAGTGCAGGGTGAGGCTGGGATGGTGCAGGGTGAGGCTGGGATGGTGCAGGGTGAGGCTGGGAGGGTGCAGGGTGAGGCTGGGATGGTGCAGGGTGAGGCTGGGATGGTGCAGGGTGAGGCTGGGATGGTGCAGGGTGAGGCTGGGATGGTGCAGGGTGAGGCTGGGATGGTGCAGGGTGAGGCTGGGATGGTGCAGGGTGAAGCTGGGAGGGTGCAGGGTGAGGCTGGGAGGGTGCAGGGTGAGGCTGGGATGGAGAAAGAATATAAGCCACATCACCGAGGCTGGAACACGCAAATGACCCAGGTTCAAGATGGCGCTACACTCCGTCCTGGTCCAGTATCAACTCAACCGTTATATCTCATTAACTGTCCAGACGGAAATATAGCTTAAAACTTCCTCTCTAAAATAGGTTACTTGTGAGTGTCATTGATGCCACAGTAAATTCGCTGTAAAGCCGCACTCTGAAGTTGTGCCTTATGCGACGTTTGGGTTTATCCTGAACCATTGCTAGGACATACCGTATTTTCCGGCATATAAGGCGCACGAGCATATTAGACGTATAAGGCGATGTTTCCAAGCAGTTGTAACGTAACGTTAGTAAACAACTGCTAAAGCGTAACACAAAGCCTACCCTTGACCCTGACCTCGAGCACATAAGGCGCAGGCTGATTTTCCAAGACTTTATGTGAGGAAAACCAGCGCGCCTTATATGCCGGAAAATACGGTAATTAAAAGCTATGGCTATGTATATGTACTTCAAATGACACTAAGAAAGTTCCAGCTGTGGACTGTATGTTGAGGCGATGGAAGTTTCGACACTGTACACCACAAGACTGCCCTTAACAACAAGTTTTTGTGGATGTGTGTAACCTGACCCAACCTAACCTTACCTCAGTGTAACCTAACCTAACCTAACCTAACCTAACCTAACCTAACCTAACCTAACCTAACCTAACCTATCCTAACCTAACCTAACCTAACCTAACCTTACCACAATATAACCTAACCCAACCTAACCTAACTAAACCCAACAAAAAGATTTAAAAATAAACGTTGGAGCTTTCGCGAGAAAATGAACGTAGTAACGTGAGGATATGTTTGAACACTCCTTCAGCCTCGACAACAGCAGATAACATACATATGCAAAATAACCACAGTGAAAACATACTGTGATATTATTGCATAACATACATATCTGAGAAAGGATGAAGAATGTGAATACATAGATCAATTCATACTACATAAATATGCCTGAGACAAAAATCAATAATCATTATATAAGAAGAGGAAGTACCTAGGCCTTTCTATACGTGAAGACAAACAGAAATTTAACGTCAACATTCTCACCCTCAACCCCATCTCCTCTTCCTCTTCCTCCTCCTCCTCCTCTTCCTCCTTCTACACCTCCTTTACACTTCAGCCTTCCTGCGCACCCTAAACCACTTGCCTCTGTCATCAGTTAAAACGAGTGGGTTAAGTGGTTGCTATTGGCGTAAAGTGGTGCCCATTGGCGGAGGGTAAACCCAGACCAGCCTCCCCCTCCACTCAGGGTGTAAATCAGCTTCGAGGAGAAGGTGGCAACCTCTTCAAGTGTTAAGGAATGTCTACCTACAGTACCTTGCTTAGACCTGAGTGTCGGCTTGTCTAGCTTATTGTCTAACTTGAGTAAGATACACTAACATGTTAGCGGTACTGTAGCAGTAACTGGTAGCAGTAACTGGTAGCAGCAACTGGTAGCAGTAACTGGCAGCAGTAACTGGTAGCAGTAACTGGTAGCAGTAACTGGTAGCAGCAACTGGTAGCAGTAACTGGTAGCAGTAACTGGTAGCAGTAACTGGTAGCAGTAACTGGTAGCAGTAACTGGTAGCAGTAACTGGTAGCAGTAACTGGTAGCAGTAACTGGTAGTAGTAACTGGTAGCAGTAACTGGTAGCAGTAACTGGTAGCAGTAACTGGTAGCAGTAACTGGTAGCAGTAACTGGTAGTAGTAACTGGTAGCAGTAACTGGTAGCAGTAACTGGTAGCAGTAACTGGTAGTAACTGATAATTAAATTATTATGAACTGTAATAAATAACAAAAGCGGAATTACAATGTAAATTAAAGGGATGGAGAGAGAGAGAGAGAGAGAGAGAGAGAGAGAGAGAGAGAGAGAGAGAGAGAGAGAGAGAGAGAGAGAGAGAGAGAGAGAGAGAGAGAGAGAGAGAGAGAGAGAGAGAGAGACAGAGACAGACAGACAGACAGACAGACAGACAGAAAGAAAGTCTCTGTATGGACGTTATCCCAGGTATTGGCACAAGGACCGTATTATCACAGGATATATCTGACGTGTCGAATAGGTAAAAATGGTCATTTAGCAAGAACTCATTTAAAGTAAGCCCTTTCTAAAATTTTCTCTTATGCGTTTAAAGATATATATTTTTTATTTATATTAATGTAAAAATTAATAATTTTGTACCAAAAAAAATTGGAAAACTCACCTAACCTTATTATAACAAGCACAATTTAATTTAGCCTAATCTAACTAAATATATTTTAGATAAGTTTATAATAATTTAATAATAAACAAACAATGAAATACATTTGTTTCGTTAGGTTCAGAATTATTTTTGGGAAATTATTGCATACACAAATTTTCGCTTGCCTTATTCGGCAAGAAGAGCGTTGCCAAAATCGCAAGTTTTACCTGTTCGGCACGACATATACACCATGAAGTATACGTTTCTCTGTGTGAATATATACTGAGAGTTTACGTTAGTCACTGTTTTAGGGTGTTAAGTAATCTTGACTGGTGGTTAACAGGTGATGTGGTACCTTAACGTCGTGTAGGAAGACAGGTTTTAAACCCCCATTAACCAACCAAGCAACTGGATCCTGGGCCAGAGAAGCAGTGTCTGGGTCAGTTATAAGAAGATCCCACGATAAGATCAAGACATCTCGTCTCCACAGACAAACATCTCATCCACAGAGAAAGACGTCTAGTTCCTACAGAGACAACTCGTCCCCACAGAGAGAGACATCTCGTTCCCACACACAGAGACATGACACAGGTCTCTACACAACAAGTGCATCCCCAGCAGTATCACGAGCAGGGGCGGAGCTACTATGAAACTAATGAATCTTAAGCTTCAGGGCCCCTTATCCCTGAGGGTTCCCAGAAGCGACTTTAGTCCAGGAGCAACTTTAGCCTCCCCCTAACAGTTCAAGCTTCAGAGGCCGCGAAATGTAGGTCCGCCACTAATCACGAGAGTGCTCTTTTGCGACACGTAGTGTCTGCTCATTAAAGTACCCCTATGTGGGTTACCCAGTCCCCTTCCCCTCCATCCCCCAGGTGTGTATCCCATGTATCCAATTTCTGAAAAAAAAGATAAATAAAAAGAATGTGTATTCAGTTATTCCCCTTTATTCAACATTCAGTCCGCTCTCTATTATATGTGAAGATGATATTTTAATGTCAATAGTGACATTCTGGTTTTGATGGAATGTCGACAAGTAATGCTTGTAAACTTGCAGGTGTATGCAGGTGTGGTATTGGGGACAGGTGTGCTGTAGGGCACATCTGTCGCTTATCGACCAGGAATTTCCCCAGTATGACTTGAGGAAGCTCTACTTTGAATAAAACGTTGTCCCAAAGGATTGCTTGTTTTGTATGTTGAAGCGAGAGAACAGGAAGTACCGACGACTTAGAGGGATGAGGGATTGGTGTCATTGGGTTAGGGAGTTATTTCTTGGGTAGCTTTAGGTAGAGGTCGTTTTGATATGGACCTGCCTCGCATGGGCCAGTAGGCCTTCTGCAGTGTTCCTCCATTCTTATGTTCTTATGTTCAAAGACATTCACTTAGGACCTCCTCACTAAAGACATTTCGGCCTGGAACCTTGATCACTTTAAATACATGAGGTACATTTGAAGTGTTTAGGGTCCCAGGACCGAAACGTGTTAAATAAAGGCGTCCTAAATGCACCGTTTCCTCTTTCCCCCCTCCCTTTTCCCTCTGCAAACTATCATCATACCAGTAACTCAGACCCATACATGTCAACACTGCACTTGTATACACATTAACATTCGTTTTATATTCATGGAGAAGCGCTAAAACAGTGAATGTCATACCACATCAGGGGGATGAACAGGCGATCAGATTTGATCTAGGCTGAGTGCACCACATTAGCGCGTGTGTAACGTTTGAACTGGGAGTGAGTGTGAATCTCCAGAGTAATTCCGGAGGCTTTGACGTCTCTAGGAAATGGATGGGTAGAGCTGGAGGAATGTGTATGTGGTCTCGGCTAAATATAACCGCATTTACACGTGGCAGCCACAACATACGTTGCTATCATAGTGAGGAGGAGAACTTGATGCTGGGGAAATAAACACTAGTAGATAGGTTAAGAGAGGTGTGATGGGGGAGAAAAGATGAGGTGTGTTGTATACGTGAGAGTGTTGTAGGAACGTCAGGTGGGTTGCACATGTACCTTGTACATGTACCTTGTACATGTACTTGTACATGTGCAAGGTAGACAGGCCTAGCTGACATCAATGACACACTACTGTATAGAAAGCCACTTGTTATGCAGAGCATTTCGGGCAAATTAGGTCAGTTTTGTCCCTGGATGCGACCCACACCAGTCGACTAGCACCCAGGTACCCATTTAACTGATGGGAACATAAACAACCGGTGTAAAGAAACATGCCCAATGTTTCTACCCTCGCCGGGAATCGAACCCAAACACTCGCCGTGTGGAGCAAGAGCTTTAGCCACCAGGCCACGGGGCACCCACGAGGGTCATTAAGGTTGCTTGACAAGAATATTTTAACCCTTAAATTAGGGATTAAAGTAAGCTCTCAGCATATATACTCTGAGAGACATACACCTCACGGTGTATGTATTCTATGACATCAGGTGGAGAGGAGTGTTGGTGAGGCAGTGTTGCAGGAGGTAGTGTTGGAGAGGGCGTTTGTGTTGGCTAGGGAGAGAGTGTTGGTGAGGGAGGAAGTGTTGGTGATGCGGAGGGTGTTTGTGATGGCGTGGGAGAGAGAGTGTTGGTGAGGGAGGTGGTGATGCAGAGGGTGTTTGTGTTGGCGATGGAGAGAGAGATGAGGGAGGTAGTGCTGGTGTTGCAGAGGGTGTTTGTGTTGGCTAGGGTGAGAGGTGAGGGAGGTAGGGCCAGGAGGCTCCCGTTATGTTATCTTAGACAATACATCACAGGGAAGGTGTCAGGGGACAGGGTAAACACTTGTTCTTGACCCTGTGTGCCCCAGCTGATGGTCTGTAGTGCAGACAGACAGTTAACGGAGACTTGACTTCTCCTTCTGTTCCACTTCCCCTTGGCAACATGTGGAGGCACCCGTGCGCATGTGCTCAAACAACGGAATGGGACACAGAAGGATGTAACAATGAGAAAAGGTGGTGTTTTGTTCGTCAGGAAAATGGGAAACTGTCTCTTGACACCCAGGTGTCAGATGGTTGGTCGGTTAACTAGGTATAAGGCTAAAAAAAATACCTGTTCGTCACCAGTCAAGACGACTTTAATCCGCCACCGTGCCCGTGACAAACTCTAGCTCAAATCCCCTCAAAGCCGTCATCATGACTCATGAAATCGTAATGACATGATTACAAACAAATCGGACTGAAGTTTCACGACTCACTAGCCGCGAGTTCAATCCCAGCCCGTACCGTGGTTCACACTTTAATTCCTAAAGTAAAAATTAAAGTATCTGCATGTATACATATACTGAGAGACATACACCTTTTGACATGTATCCTTGTGTTTCTTCAGGTGGTGATCCGTTCAGTGAATCAGCAACAGCTAGTGCGTAGGTTCCGTACACTTGTGGTCAAGTACCTACTTACCTTCTGCAGTTAGGTGCTTACCCATAAAGCCTTATTTACACCCATTCAGCGATCCCACAGCCTGCCCACGCCCCACTCCACGCAGAGAACATAATACCCTGTAACAGGGAACTCAGAACAAGAGCCACTCACAATACCACAAGTTTAGATTATCCATAGTCCGCTTATGAAATACCCTATGACACTTATCAAGGGGGCGCTGTAACCAGACCATCCCGGGCTGCACAGTGCTCACATTATTATTATAATCAAGGGGGAAGCGCTAAAACCGTAGGATTATACAGCGCCCAGGGGAGGATGTGGAAGGCATTCAGGCTTAATTCGGGGAACTGGAGCACAGATTCAATTCCCTAAATCAAGAGCCCCTCACCAACATCAAGGAACTTTCCATGAGAGGACAGTGCTCACAGACTCGTGAACTGATCCTTCAAATGTACCGCCAGCTCTTGTCTCGTCAACTCGGAACATTGATGTCCCTACTGTGTACTCACCTATTTGCTTACCTATTTGTGGTTGCAGGGGTCGATTCACAGCTCCTGGCCCCGCCTCTTCGCTGATTGCTACTAGGTCCTCTCTCTCCCTGCCCCATGAGCTCTATCATACCTCGCCTTAAAACTATGTATGGTTCCTGCCTCCACTACATCACTTTCTAGGCTATTCCATGGCCTGACTACTCTATGACTGAAGAAATACTTCCTAACATCCCTTTGATTCATCTGAGTCTTCAACTTCCAATTGTGACCTCTTGTGTCTGTGTCCCATCTCTGGAACATCCCGTCTTTGTCCACCTCGTCTATTCCGCGCAGTATTTTATATGTCGTTATCATGTCTCCCCTGACCCTCCTGTCCTCCAGTGTCGTCAGGCCGATTTCCCTCAACCTTTCTTCATAGGACAATCCCCGTAGCTCTGGGACTAGTCTTGTTGCAAACCTTTGCACTTTCTCTAATTTCTTGACGTGCTTGACTAGGTGTGGATTCCAAACTGGTGCTGCATACTCCAGTATGGGCCTGACGTAGATGGTATACAGAGTCTTAAACGAATCCTTACTGAGGTATCGGAACGCTATCCGTAGGTTTGCCAGGCGCCCGTATGCTGCAGCAGTTATCTGATTGATGTGCGCCTCAGGAGATATGCTCGGTGTTATACTCACCCCCAGATCTTTTTCCTTGAGTGAGGTTTGCAGTCTTTGGCCATCTAAACTATATTGTGTCTGCGGTCTTCTTTGCCCTTCCCCAATCTTCATGACTTTGCATTTGGCAGGGTTAAATTCAAGGAGCCAGTTGCTGGACCAGGCTTGTAGCCTGTCCAGGTCTCTTTGTAGTCCTGCCTGATCTTCGTCCGATTTGATTCTTCTCATTAACTTCACATCATCTGCAAACAAGGACACTTCTGAGTCTATCCCTTCCGTTATGTCGTTCACATATACCAAGAACAGCACAGGTCCTAGGACTGACCCCTGTGGAACCCCGCTTGTCACAGGCGCCCACTCTGACACCTCGTCGCGTACCATGACTCGTTGTTGCCTCCCTGTCAGATATTCTCTGATCCATTGCAGTGCCTTTCCTGTTATGTGTGCCTGGTCCTCTAGCTTTTGCAGTAACCTCTTGTGAGGAACTGTGTCGAAGGCCTTCTTGCAGTCCAAAAATATGCAGTCGATCCACCCCTCTCTCTCTTGTCTTACTTCTGTCACCTTGTCATAAAACTCTAGTAGGTTTGTGACACAGGATTTTCCTTCCCTGAAACCGTGCTCGTTGTCAATTATACACTTATTTCTTTCCAGGTGCTCCACCACTCTCCTCCTGATGATCTTCTCCATGACCTTGCATACTATACACGTTAGTGATACAGGTCTGCAGTTTAGTGCCTCATGTCTGTCTCCCTTTTTAAAAATTGAGACTACATTTGCCATTTTCCATACCTCAGGGAGTTGCCCAGTTTCAAATGATGTGTTGAAGATCTTTGTTAATGCCTCACTCAATGTCTCTGCTCCCTCTTTAAGGACCCATGGAGAGATGTTGTCTGGTCCCACCGCCTTTGAGGTGTCAAGTTCGCATAGCAGCTTCTTCACCTCCTCCTTGGTTATATATGTGTGTGTGTGTGTGTGTGTGTGTGTGTGTGTGTGTGTGTGTGTGTGTGTGTGTGTGTGTGTGTGTGTGTGTCTGATTTCTGCTCAATGATAATCTAAAACGTGAAGGGTAATGTGTTTCTTTCTATTACGAAACAGAATTTTCTGAGACTGGAGCTGGCAGAAGATGCAATCACTGGTGTCGTGACATGACACAAAAGAACCGGATTTTTTTAATTCCAAAAGTCCTGTCACTACCACGACGTAAACCACGACATAAACCACAACATGAAACACCACATAAACCACGGCATAAACCAAAACATATACCAAGACATAAACCACGGCATAAACCACAGCAATATCCTGAGCAGATTTATTTTATCTAAATATTTTAGCGCTTAGTTTTGATCACAATAATTATTCATCTTAATTTCAATCTATAATTTAGATAATATATATATATATATATATATATATATATATATATATATATATATATATATATATATATATATATATATATATATATATATATATATATATATATATATATAAGTGAGTATAAAACGAAAGCCTGTAATTGTTTTACATGATGGTAGGATTGCTGGTGTACTTTTTTCTGTCTCATGAACATGCAAATTTTCAGGTATGCCTTGCAACTTCTACTTACACTTAGGTCACACTACACATACATGTACAAGCGTATATATACACACCCCTCTGGGCTTTCTTCTATTTTCTTTCTAGTTTCTTGTTCTTGTTTATTTCCTCTTATCTCCATGGGGAAGTGGAACAGAATTCTTCCTCCGTAGGCCTTGCGTGTTGTAAGAGGCGACTAAAATGCCGGGAGCAAGGGACTAGTAACCCCTTCTCCTGTATATATTACTAAATTTGAAAGGAGAAACTTTGGTTATTTCTTTTGGGCCACCCCGCCTCGGTGGGATACGGCCGGTGTGTTGAAAGAAAGATATATATATATATATATATATATATATATATATCTATATATATCTATATATATATATATATATATATATATATATATATATATATATATATACATTGTCTCTACGTCCACAGCAGGATTCGAACCTGATAACTCTGTATCAGAGTCCACAGTACTTTACCACGGAGCTAAACCCACGATAAGTATGCGCGCTTAGCCGAACTTAAGCGATGTTTCCCCATGCCCCTGGGCACCAAGCTCGGCTAAACGCCCATACTCATCGTGGGTTTAGCTCCGTGGTAAAGTACTGTGGACTCTGATACAGAGTTAGCAGGTTCGAATCCTGCTGTGGACGTAGAGACAATGTTTGTATATAAATATATATATATATATATATATATATATAAATATATATATATATATATATATATATATATATATATATATATATATATATATATATATATATATATATATATATATATATATCGTGCCGAATATGTAAAACTGGTCATTTAGCAAGAACTCATTTAAAATTAAGTCCTTTCTAAAATTTTCTCTTATACGTTTAAAGATATATTTTTTTCATTAATGTTAATGTCAAAATTTTTAATTTTGCATCAAAAGAATCTTAGAAAACTTACCTAACCTTATTATAACAAGAACAATTTATTTTAGCCAAACCCAACTAAATATATTTTAGATTTGTTTACAATAATTTAATACTAAACAAACACAGTGAAATATATTTTTTTCGTTAGGTTCAGAATGATTTTGGCGAAATTATTGCATACACAAATTTTCACTTGTTCTATATGGCAAAATGAGCGTTGCTATTTAAGCCAAGATCGCAAGTTCTGCCTATTCGGCACGACATATATATATATATATATATATATATATATATATATATATATATATATATATATATATATATATATATATATATATATATATATATATATAGTAGGTTGGTAGACAGCAACCACCCAGGGAAGTACTACCGTCCTGCCAGATGACTGTGAAACAGAAACCTGTAACTGTTTTGCATGATGGTAGGATTGCTGGTTTCTTTTTCTGTCTCATAAACACGCTAGATAACAGGGATATCTTGCTACTCCTACTTACACTTTGGTCACACTTCACAGACATGCACATGCATATATATATATACATACATCTAGGTTTTTCTCCTTTTTCTAAATAGCTCTTGTTCTTCTTTATTTCTTCTATTGTCCATGGAGAAGTGGAAAAGAATCTTTCCTCCGTAAGCCATGCGTGTCGTATGAGGCGACTAAAATGCCGGGAGCAATGGGCTAGTAACCCCTTCTCCTGTAGACATTTACTAAAAAAGAGAAGAAGAAAAACTTTATAAAACTGCGATGCTTGAATGTGCGTGGATGTAGTGCGGATGACCAGAAACAGATGATTGCTGACGTTATGAATGAAAAGAAGTTGGATGTCCTGGCCCTAAGCGAAACAAAGCTGAAGGGGGTAGGGGAGTTTCAGTGGGGGGAAATAAATGGGATTAAATCTGGAGTATCTGAGAGAGTTAGAGCAAAGGAAGGGGTAGCAGTAATGTTAAATGATCAGTTATGGAAGGAGAAAAGAGAATATGAATGTGTAAATTCAAGAATTATGTGGATTAAAGTAAAGGTTGGATGCGAAAAGTGGGTCATAATAAGCGTGTATGCACCTGGAGAAGAGAGGAATGTAGAGGAGAGAGAGAGATTTTGGGAGATGTTAAGTGAATGTATAGGAGCCTTTGAACCAAGTGAGAGAGTAATTGTGGTAGGGGACCTGAATGCTAAAGTAGGAGAAACTTTTAGAGAGGGTGTGGTAGGTAAGTTTGGGGTGCCAGGTGTAAATGATAATGGGAGCCCTTTGATTGAACTTTGTATAGAAAGGGGTTTAGTTATAGGTAATACATATTTTAAGAAAAAGAGGATAAATAAGTATACAAGATATGATGTAGGGCGAAATGACAGTAGTTTGTTGGATTATGTATTGGTAGATAAAAGACTGTTGAGTAGACTTCAGGATGTACATGTTTATAGAGGGGCCACAGATATATCAGATCACTTTCTAGTTGTAGCTACACTGAGAGTAAAAGGTAGATGGGATACAAGGAGAATAGAAGCATCAGGGAAGAGAGAGGTGAAGGTTTATAAACTAAAAGAGGAGGCAGTTAGGGTAAGATATAAACAGCTATTGGAGGATAGATGGGCAAATGAGAGCATAGGCAATGGGGTCGAAGAGGTATGGGGTAGGTTTAAAAATGTAGTGTTAGAGTGTTCAGCAGAAGTTTGTGGTTACAGGAAAGTGGGTGCGGGAGGGAAGAGGAGCGATTGGTGGAATGATGATGTAAAGAGAGTAGTAAGGGAGAAAAAGTTAGCATATGAGAAGTTTTTACAAAGTAGAAGTGATGCAAGGAGGGAAGAGTATATGGAGAAAAAGAGAGAGGTTAAGAGAGTGGTGAAGCAATGTAAAAAGAGAGCAAATGAGAGAGTGGGTGAGATGTTATCAACAAATTTTGTTGAAAATAAAAAAAAGTTTTGGAGTGAGATTAACAAGTTAAGGAAGCCTAGAGAACAAATGGATTTGTCAGTTAAAAATAGGAGAGGAGAGTTATTAAATGGAGAGTTAGAGGTATTGGGAAGATGGAGGGAATATTTTGAGGAATTGTTAAATGTTGATGAAGATAGGGAAGCTGTGATTTCGTGTATAGGGCAAGGAGGAATAACATCTTGCAGGAGTGAGGAAGAGCCAGTTGTGAGTGTGGAGGAAGTTCGTGAGGCAGTAGGTAAAATGAAAGGGGGTAAGGCAGCCGGGATTGATGGGATAAAGATAGAAATGTTAAAAGCAGGTGGGGATATAGTTTTGGAGTGGTTGGTGCAATTATTTAATAAATGTATGGAAGAGGGTAAGGTACCTAGGGATTGGCAGAGAGCATGCATAGTTCCTTTGTATAAAGGCAAAGGGGATAAAAGAGAGTGCAAAAATTATAGGGGGATAAGTCTGTTGAGTATACCTGGTAAAGTGTATGGTAGAGTTATTATTGAAAGAATTAAGAGTAAGACGGAGAATAGGATAGCAGATGAACAAGGAGGCTTTAGGAAAGGTAGGGGGTGTGTGGACCAGGTGTTTACAGTGAAACATATAAGTGAACAGTATTTAGATAAGGCTAAAGAGGTCTTTGTGGCATTTATGGATTTGGAAAAGGCGTATGACAGGGTGGATAGGGGGGCAATGTGGCAGATGTTGCAGGTGTATGGTGTAGGAGGTAGGTTACTGAAAGCAGTGAAGAGTTTTTACGAGGATAGTGAGGCTCAAGTTAGAGTATGTAGGAAAGAGGGAAATTATTTCCCAGTAAAAGTAGGCCTTAGACAAGGATGTGTGATGTCACCGTGGTTGTTTAATATATTTATAGATGGGGTTGTAAGAGAAGTGAATGCGAGGGTCTTGGCAAGAGGCGTGGAGTTAAAAGATAAAGAATCACACATAAAGTGGGAGTTGTCACAGTTGCTCTTTGCTGATGACACTGTGCTCTTGGGAGATTCTGAAGAGAAGTTGCAGAGATTGGTGGATGAATTTGGTAGGGTGTGCAAAAGAAGAAAATTAAAGGTGAATACAGGAAAGAGTAAGGTTATGAGGATAACAAAAAGATTAGGTGATGAAAGATTGGATATCAGATTGGAGGGAGAGAGTATGGAGGAGGTGAATGTATTCAGATATTTGGGAGTGGACGTGTCAGCGGATGGGTCTATGAAAGATGAAGTGAATCATAGAATTGATGAGGGGAAAAGGGTGAGTGGTGCACTTAGGAGTCTGTGGAGACAAAGAACTTTGTCCTTGGAGGCAAAGAGGGGAATGTATGAGAGTATAGTTTTACCAACGCTCTTATATGGGTGTGAAGCATGGGTGATGAATGTTGCAGCGAGGAGAAGGCTGGAGGCAGTGGAGATGTCATGTCTGAGGGCAATGTGTGGTGTGAATATAATGCAGAGAATTCGTAGTTTGGAAGTTAGGAGGAGGTGCGGGATTACCAAAACTGTTGTCCAGAGGGCTGAGGAAGGGTTGTTGAGGTGGTTCGGACATGTAGAGAGAATGGAGCGAAACAGAATGACTTCAAGAGTGTATCAGTCTGTAGTGGAAGGAAGGCGGGGTAGGGGTCGGCCTAGGAAAGGTTGGAGGGAGGGGGTAAAGGAGGTTTTGTGTGCGAGGGGCTTGGACTTCCAGCAGGCATGCGTGAGCGTGTTTGATAGGAGTGAATGGAGACAAATGGTTTTTAATACTTGACGTGATGTTGGAGTGTGAGCAAAGTAACATTTATGAAGGGGTTCAGGGAAACCGGCAGGCCGGACTTGAGTCCTGGAGATGGGAAGTACAGTGCCTGCACTCTGAAGGAGGGGTGTTAATGTTGCAGTTTAAAAACTGTAGTGTAAAGCACCCTTCTGGCAAGACAGTGATGGAGTGAATGATGGTGAAAGTTTTTCTTTTTTGGGCCACCCTGCCTTGGTGGGAATCGGCCAGTGTGATAATAAAATATATATATATATATATATATATATATATATATATATATATATATATATATATATATATATATATATATATATATATATATATATATATATAAATATATGTTATATATATATATATATATATATATATATATATATATATATATATATATATATATATATATATATATATACATATATACAAACATTGTCTCTACGTCCACAGCAGGATTCGAACTTGCTAACTCTGTATCAGAATCCACAGTACTTTACCACGGAGCTAAACCCACGATGAGTATGGGCGCTTAACCGAGCTTGGTGCCCGGGGGCATGGGGAAACATCGCTTAGCTTCGGCTAAGCGCGCATACTTATCGTGGGTTTAGCTCCGTGGTCAAGTACTCTGGACTCTGATACAGAGTTATCAGGTTCGAATCCTGCTGTGGACGTAGAGACAACCTAGTTGTGGTTGCAGGGGTCGATTCATAGCTCCTGGCCCCGCCTCTTCACTAGCCGCTACTGAGTCACTCTCCCTGCACCATGAGCTTTATCACACCTCTTCTTAAAGATGTGTGTGTGTGTGTGTGTGTGTGTGTGTGTGTGTGTGTGTGTGTGTGTGTGTGTGTGTGTGTGTGTGTGTGTGTGTGTGTGTGTGTGTGATGGTGGATGGTTGCTTCATCTTGTGTGGTCGCCTCTACGGTTGCCATGACAACTGTAATTATTCACCATTCTTAGCTCCGAGTACCTCCGATGCCGCTGCTGCGTACATGCTGCGTGTCCGTGCTGTGTACGTGCTGTATGTGACGTGTGCATGTGGCGTGTGTACGTGCTGTGGCTTGCTCTTATGTATAATGCTTTACACATTTAGTATGTTTACGTTTGTCGTACGTTTTGTGTACGTGTCCGGTGTGTGTTGTTCCTTTGATGTATCCGGCTCCATCAGAAAGTTTCTTTATCCTCTTCCCCTACTGTATGTATGATGTCCAGTACCTGCTGGTGCACCCTTTTCCCTAGGGTTTCTGAAATTGCTCCTATTTCCACTGAGAGGACCTCATTAAATAATTTGATCAGCACTTTGCAGACTTCCTTTTCATTTCTACTGAGCTCTCCTCTTTCCTTCTTTAGATGAGTTACCTGGTGTCTCACTGGCGTCTTGTAGCTGATGTGGCTGGGAAGCAGTTTTGGTTCAGACTTGGCTTTTCCTGCCTTGTCATCTTCAAGTTGTTGTTCTGCTTCTCTCCTCATCCTAACACATTCGTTTCTGGTTAGTCTGCTCACTTCTCTGTTCTCGCCTGTCCTTCGCTTCTATGCTCTTATGCTTCTTTTCTCCTCTCTGCATCTCTTACTGAACCAAGAGTTCTCTCTGTCTTTATTATTTTCTCTTTTCCTCTTTTTTTTTCTTCTGGGTAAAAGTTCTCTGTCACTTGTCACTTTCCATTGCGCTGCATTCAGGAATTTCCTCATCCTAGCAAAGTTCCTGCTTTTGAATTCTGGCTTCTCACACCTTCTACTTGGCGTTCATCCCTCTATGTTTAACTCCACAATGTGTTTCAAGTTCGGTATCGCATGGTCGCTAGCTCCCAGGGACACTTTCATACTGGGTTACCTATATTAGACGTACTTGAGGTAAATACTAGGTCCAGTCTTGCTGGCTCATCGCCACATCTCTCTCTCTCTCTCTCTCTCTCTCTCTCTCTCTCTCTCTCTCTCTCTCTATCGCTCTCTCTCTCTCTTGTTACATCCTTAAAATAATTTTTTTCCTTACTACCTCTACCAACTTAGTCCTCCATGTTTCATTACCCCCCTCCCATGTGGATCCCAAGTCTCCCAATCCATTTCCTAGTGGTTGAAATTCCTACATGATAAGTTTTAGCCCTATGAGCACTTCTAGCTGCCTCTGCCATGGATTCAACCATTGTTTTTGTCTTCATATTCCAGTCTTGGTCTCCTGTTAGACTGCAGGTTGTATATCACGGTAATTGCTATTTCAAGTCCCTCAGTTTTAACTAAGTCCACTATGTATTCTCTGTATGTCTGCATATCAAAACTCCCAATGGAAATAAGTCACTTTGTCTGACCTTTTTCTTGGGTTATCCTGGAGGGTAATTTACACAAAAGCAACATTCCCCCAATGAAAAGCAGGGACGCCATGGGTACACTGAGAGACAACACAATAAGTGTCATGGGCTATTCAACTGCCTCCCAGCAGTTGAAATATCATGAACTATTCAACTGCCTCCCAGCATACATAAGGGGGATTACCAACAGACCCTTGGCTGTCTTCAAGAAGGCTCTGTACAGGCACCTAAAGTCAGTACCTGACCAGTCGGGCTGTGGTTCGTACGTCAGTTTGCATGTTGTCAGCAGTAACAGCCTGGTTGATCAGACCCTGATCCACCACGAGGCCTGGTCTCAGACCGGGGGCGTTGACCCCCGAAACCCTCTCCAGGTATACTCTAGGTATGCTACTTATGTATGATAATTTGTGTAACTGTATTTACGTGTACGTATACCTCAATAAACTTACTTAGTCGTCACTTTAAAACTCCACTGATTACTGATGAGCTCTGCTTTCTCTCTTTCCTTATCATTGGTATCCTGCTGGGAATATGGTGTCTGATATCTCAGTCAGGTTTGTCTCTGTGATAGCTACAGTGTCTGGAACAATCTCTGCTACTCTCTCTTTCAACTCATCACTCCTGATCGATAACCCATCTGCATTGTGTACCACACTGAGGTTTCTTTCTCTTACCTTGTGTGTGTGTGTGTGTGTGTGTGTGTGTGTGTGTGTGTGTGTGTGTGTGTGTGTGTGTGTGTGTGTGTGTGTGTGTGTGTGTGTGTGTGTGTGTGCGTATGTGTGTGTGTGTGTACTCACCTAATTGTACTCACCTAATTGTGGTTGCAGGGGTCGAGACTCAGCTCCTGGCCCCGCCTCTTCACTGATCGCTACTGGGTCCTCTCTCTATCTGCTTCCTGAGCTTTGTCATACCTCTTCTTAAAACTATGTATGGTTCCTGCCTCTACTACTTCACTTGCTAGGCTATTCCACTTGCCGACAACTCTATGACTGAAGAAATACTTCCTAACGTCCCTGTGACTCGTCTGAGTCTTCAGCTTCCAGTTGTACTCACCTATTTGTACTCACCTATTTGTGGTTGCAGGGGTCGAGTCCTAGCTCCTGGCCCCGCCTCTTCACCGGTTGCTACTAGACCCTCTCTCTCCCCGCTCCATGAGCTTTATCAAACCTCGTCTTAAAACTGTGTATGGTTCCTGCCTCCACTACGTCATTTTCTAGGCTATTCCAACTATGTATGGTTCCTGCCTCTACTACTTCACTTGCTAGGCTATTCCACTTGCGGAATGCTGACCAATATGCTGCAGCAGTTATCTGATTGATGTGTGCTTCCGAGACATGCTCGGTGTTATACTCACCCCAAGATCTTTCTCCTTGTGTGTGTGTGTGTGTGTGTGTGTGAGAGATAGAGAAAGTGTGTGTGTGTGTGTGTGTGTGTGTGTGTGTGTGTGTGTGTGTGTGTGTGTGCGTATGTGTGTGTGTGTGTACTCACCTAATTGTACTCACCTAATTGTGGTTGCAGTCGAGACTCAGCTCCTGGCCCCGCCTCTTCACTGATCGCTACTGGGTCCTCTCTCTATCTGCTTCCTGAGCTTTGTCATACCTCTTCTTAGTATGGTTCCTGCCTCTACTATGTGTGTGTGTGAAGCTGCCACTATAAATACCTGAGTTTGGACACATCATGTTATACCTTCTGTCTCTCAGAACTATACTTAAATATATGTCTCACTTCTCTCTTCTGCTTCTCTTCTACACTCACCTTCACTCCTCTCATCGCATCTTATTCCTTCGTAGAAAAGACGCATACAATGGAAAACTGCAAGTCAAGACGTTAAATGACGAGAAATCGTTATATGTCGAAGTTTTGGCTCTCGTTGATATGTTGAGTGACGTCACGGTGACGCAGGCAAGTTGGGTAGCCGGATAGTGAATATTCTTACTGGCCTTGACCCGCCAGCGTTCGTGACTTCAGCCGGATAGCGGAATTTCTTCGTTGTTTCTTACGTTCCGACAGAGTTTGAGACTCGATCCCGATATTGAAAAATTATTTTAGGTTCATAATCTCTCTCCACCCGCCACCCCCCACTCCCACCCCCACCCCTTCCCCTCTCCACCATTTACAAACTGATCCACACAGTGGAACTATTTCCTATTCTCCTCCCCCCCGTTGATGCTCCCCGCCAGCGTGTGTGAGACTTAATACGAATATTAAAAATACTTGTTGGTTGTTGAGGTCCCGCCAGCGCTGGAGACTTGATCCCCGGGCGTCACATCTTGTTTACACAGAGAGGGACTTGATGTGGCGTGTTTGTCAACAAATGCGGAGCCGAAAATAGAAAGAGCCAGCATTTCGTGCGACGGTGTATCGTCTTGGACTGAAAATACCAACATAAATGAAAACTCTGGACTACTAAAGGCCATGTTGCGCCCTCTTTGTGACAATGAAGGAAGGTGTGATGTCGGCGGGAGAGGTGAGAGAGACGAGGAAGAATATGAGGTGGGAGAGGTGTAGGATATGGGAGAGGAGGTGTAGGATATGGGAGAGGAGTGTAGGATACAGAAGAGGAGGTGTAGGATGTAGAAGAGGTGTAGCATATAGAAGAGAAGGCGTAGGATATGGAAGAGGAGGTTTAGGATATGGAAGAGGACGTGTAAGATATAGAAGAGGTGTAGGATATGGGAGATATGTACGATGTGGAAGAAAAGACGTAGGATATGGAAGAGACTGTGGTTGTTAGTAGAATTACCGACAATATGTTAGGTTAACAACATTTCGCTCTCCAGGAGCTTTGTCAAGTGGTTGTTTACTGGCCGTCTGGTGGTCCGTCACACAGCATGGTAGACACACTCTGAACTCCACTCACTGAACACGCCTCTTTCATCGTGTAAATCTAATACAATAACCAGAAAAGAGCACACTCCCAGGTAGCGTCACTGAAGTGAGAACCCTGGGTAGCTTCAAAAATGGGTTGTTCAGGTACATGAGTAAGTGAGTTAGACTTGCCTAGCATGGGTCAGTAGGCCTGCTGCAGTGCTCCTCGTTTAACGTACCTATAAGTAAATGTATGTTGAGGTGGGTAAAAAAGTATTGTGTATTTTACTTGCCAGAGCCTATATAAATTACTTCAAGGCTGTCTGGTAAGAAACTCTAGCCGATCTTTGTTAATACAGACAGTTCCTTGCTCTGTAATAAAAGTAGAATTGTCTATATTGAGAGGCCACAGAACGGGGCTCGAACCCATGGCAGGCGGGTCCTAAAACTCGCAGGCCAGTGTGCTGAACCACTAGTCCATGCCGGCCTAACAAGAGTCATCCAACTAGGTATATTTCTGTTTACAATAGCAATGTCAGCATGGGCCACAGTTAAGACAAATACATGTTTCTTTTTTTACATGTGAATCCCACTAGAGCGCAGGCGAGAGAGAGATATATCATAATCTACACCTGGAAGATTCTGGAGGGACTGGTCCCTAATATGCACACAGCAATCACTCCATATGAAAGCAAAAGACTTGGCAGGCGATGCAACATACCCCCAGTGAAAAGTAGGGGCGTCACTGGTACACTAAGAGAAAACGCAATAGGTGTCCAGGGCCCAAGACTGTTCAACAGCCTTCCACCAGCAATAAGGGGCATTACCGGTAGACCCCTGGTTGTCTTCAAGAGGGAGCTAGACAGATACCTAAAGACGGTGCCGGATCAGCCGGGCTGTGGTTCGTACGTTCGATTGCGTGCGGCCAGCAGTAACATCCTCGTTGATCAGGCCCTGATCCACCGGGAGGCCTGGTCGTGGACCGGGCCGCGGGGGCGTTGATCCCCGGAATGCCCTCCGGGTAGACTCCAGGTAGAGGAGCCCTACCCTGACAGACAAGATCAGTGTCAACACACAATCACTCGTGTATCTAGACGACGTCTGTGTTTACAGGACTCCAGCTTAATATACACAAGGCTAACCTTGTACGAAGTGGGAAAGCTTCAGAAAAATTGGCCGGTAATTCTGCTAGTTAATTACGCATCCACAGAGGAGGGATACCTAATTAGGCACCCCAGAGGAGGGTTGTCTAATTAGGCATCCCAGAGGAGGGATGCCTAATCAGGCACTTCCAGAGAAGGAATACCAATAGTGGTTTTCTAGGCGTCTCTGTTTATCTGCAGACCTATCTCCTTATTTCCTCGTTTTCGTGCTACGGGGAAATAAGGAGACAAGTCTGCAGAAGAAGCTTTTGATTGTGACAGAGTTTAAAGCTTTGCATAGAGCTTTACCATGCCAGGGCTTGATAAAGCTCTATACAGAGTGAAAAGTCCCCCTCAACTTCAGTCTTCCTCTTCACACACATGTCTGCGCCACGACCTTCAGTCCGCGGCATAACACTTGATAAAACCCACTGTGTGGGTGAAACATAGTCAATAAAACCCACTGTGTGGGTGAAACATAGTCAATAAAACCCACTGTGTGGGTGAAACATAGTCAATAAAACCCACTGTGTGGGTGAAACATAGTCAATAAAACCCACTGTGTGGGTGAAACATAGTCAATAAAACCCACTGTGTGGGTGAAACATAGTCAATAAAACCCACTGTGTGGGTGAAACATAGTCAATAAAACCCACTGTGTAGGTGAAACATAGTCAATAAAACCCACTGTGTGGGTGAAACATAGTCAATAAAACCCACTGTGTAGGTGAAACATAGTCAATAAAACCCACTGTGTAGGTGAAACATAGTCAATAAAACCCACTGTGTGGGTGAAACATAGTCAATAAAACCCACTGTGTGGGTGAAACATAGTCAATAAAACCCACTGTGTGGGTGAAACATAGTCAATAAAACCCACTGTGCAGGTGAAACTTAGTCAATAAAACCCACTGTGTAGGTGAAACATAGTCAATAAAACCCACTGTGTGGGTGAAACATAGTCAATAAAACCCACTGTGCAGGTGAAACATAGTCAATAAAACCCACTGTGTGGGTGAAACATAGTCAATAAAACCCACTGTGCAGGTGAAACATAGTCAATAAAACCCACTGTGTGGGTGAAACATAGTCAATAAAACCCACTGTGTGGGTGAAACACAGTCAATAAAGGATAGCATTATACTGCGTTTGTGTCTATTTTTCCATAACATAAGAAAGCCGTTCCGGACCAGTCTCAGTGGATGATGCAAGACCAATTGACCCGTGTTGCATGAGCAAGACAGAGGGCCGGTGACTGAAGCAACAAACCCACAAATAGGTACAGAGACACGTAGTGGAAGACTACGTTTCGCGCAGGTTTGAGCTTTATCAAGTCATCAGGCAGACTTGACGAAGCTCACCGAAGTGCGAAAAGTGAACGTGTTTTGCTTGTGTTTTGTACCAGGAAAGGCAGAATTAGACACACACACACACACACACACACACACACACACACACACACACACACACACACACACACACACACACACACTTCTCAAGACAATCTTCAATTCATCTAAGATGATGAATAAAGATGACGATTATTATTATTATTATTATTATTATTATTATTATTATTATTATTATTATTATTATTATTATTATTATTATTATTATTATTCTCTGAGACGACTGCATAGGTAATATCAGTGCCGGACTAATTATTTTTGTTATTAAAACAAATTACTAAGTTTTCTAAGGCCGTTTTCTTAAATCATCCTTCATCACACACACGTAGGCCTAGGACACTGCTCATTATGCTCACTGGATAATCTAGGCCTGAGTGGAAGGTCATCATGCCTATTTCAGTTAACTTATTTTGTTCTCAAGGTAGGCCTCTAGTTTTGCTGATCTAAATGTCTGTTTACCTACCTGCCTGCCCGGCTGCCTGCCTGCCTGCCAGCCTGCCTGCCTGCCTGCCAGCCTGCCTACCCGCCTGCCTGCCCGGCTGCCTACCTGCCCGCCTGCCTGCCCGGCTGCCTGCCTGCCTGCCTGCCTGCCTGCCCGGCTGCCTGCCTGCCTACCTGCCTACCCGCCTGCCTGCCCGGCTGCCTGCCTGCCCGGCTGCCTGCCCGGCTGCCTGCCTGTCTGACTATGTCTTTGTAATGGTTCTGGTGACGTTATTTTGTGCGGTTTCAGTAAGCTGTTTATGACTTTCATTCAACAAGTGTCATCACAGCGATGATGTCTGCTCGTGCAGTATAACAACCATCAATAAACAAATCACCCACACATAGGAGAAAGAACCTTATGACGCCGTTTAGATCCGACTTGGACCATTAACTAGTCACACTAACACACGAGGATAAGGGAGCCAGTATAAGTGATGAGGATAGGATTTCTCCACTCCTTTCTTCCTTTCTTTGACCCGTCCATGTCTTCCTCTCATATATATACAGGCTGCCTCATCTTCGCGTGTTAGTGTGACTAGTCAATGGTCGAAGTCGGACCGAAACGTCATCATGAGCTTTTTTTTTTTACACAAGGTTTGACAAGGTTAAGGATACCTAGCTTTATTGACAGGCTATTTACAGGTTAAGGATTCCTAACTTTATTGGCAAGCTAAGAGCTGTTACCTACATCAGCTCATTTGAAAGCATTTTTATTGTTATGAGACATACAAGTAGGGAACAGGATGAAGTTGGAGCCATCTGTGGGCCAGCATTTTCATTTGATCAACTGACTTTATCTCGTTGACATCATTATGCTGTACGAATGTGTTCCATACTCGAGTCATCCTGGGTATATATGACCTCAGATGGAGTGATGTTCTGGAGAAGGGTACAGCCAAAGTGAAGTTGCTGCTTTCTGCCCGTCTTGTGGCATAAAAGCTTGCTTCACGCTGTCCTCGAAGTGGATCCAAGTGTGGCACTTTTGCAATATTCGCCTTGTACATAACAGTAAGGCCACCCGCATCCCTCCTATGTTGAAGGCTCTGCTGAAATGACAGATCTATCCAGGATGGGTCCAGGCGAGAGATGAGACGTCTTGCTCTGTTCTCTACTCTGTCAAGCAGTCCCAGATGAGAGGGGGGGGGGCAGGCAAACCAAGAAAGTGGAGCATACTTAAGGTGTGAGCGTACTTGTGCCTCGTACAGAATCTTGCAACCCCTATTGTCAAGCAGATGCGAGATACGGTGAAGTGCTGTAAGCTTCCTGGCTGCCTTGTTTGCAAGATTTACAACTTGGTTCTTCATGGTTAGTTTGGTTATGTGCGAGTTATTTGTGTATTGTTTCAGTAACGGTATTGTTCCTTTTGGTTTTTTAATAACCATCAGTGCTGTGATAACCAGACGACAACACTGTAGTGCAATGATCACCGCTTGCAATACATACAAGCGAGGCTGCGCACTTGTAGCAAGCAATCAGCCAGAGCAAGTGTCGCCATTACAGTCCCAGGTGATGCCATTGAGAGCCAGTGTCTGTAATGAGGCTCACACGAGTTACAGGTCTATTTCGTAAGCACGAAGTGAAAAGGGATATTGACGCTATAACTGGCAAGAGTGTCATAAGGGTGAGCCGTGTTGGGTTTACAGGTTGAAGGGTTGACTGAGAGTGGGTAGCCTGTGAGCAGCAACCAGGGGATGCCGGGAGGATGGAGGGGAAGTGAGGCTGAGGGAATCTGCATATTGACTCACGTGAAGAGGTGGGGAGAGAGAGAGAGAGAGAGAGAGACAAGGTAGGAGGGAGAGGGATAGGTGGAGCGGGAAAGGACTGGGGGTGAGAGTGACGGTGTGAATCTATCTATAGTCCAAGAGTCTCCCAGCGCCTTACTAGCTCCACTTACCATAAGTCTGCCTACCTGCCTGCCTACTTGCCTGACTGCCTACCTGCCTTCCTATCTGAATATATGTCTGCTTACCCGCTTTCCTTCCTCTCTACCTACCTGCTTATTTATCTATTAACGTGCCTGTCCACCAGTGGTTCCTATCTTGGCTTCCGAGGCCACCAGCACCAAGTAAGAATTCTCGACTTTGTATCCATTAATCCGATACTGTAGTTAGTATAAGGTGTAGATGGCGCAGTTCTTCGAAGCCTGTGAGACTGCACTTCGATTCAGCATAGTACTGCATTCACGAGTATGAGAAATTCCTCACACACACATACAAATATATATATATATATATATATATATATATATATATATATATATATATATATATATATATATATATATATATATATATATATATATATATATATATATATATATATATATACTGGAGAAGAGTTGAGTGGCTTCTTCTGTCATACTAGTGACAGGCCACCGGTAGATTATTTCACAAGTATTTTGCTAAACAAAAAATTCTTAAGATCCTCTCCTACTAAACTCAAGATCAAACACACCATTACCTCAGCCAAAAGCACGCTCACCTTATTTTCTTTTCATTCATGAAACTTAGACTACACGCATGCTCAAACTGGATAGTTTTATGACGAAGACTAATCCAGAGGCTGGAAAACAACGTCTTTTCTGGTAATAATGTGGAATGTGTTTACCGGGAGAGTCAAGGCTGCTGCTTCAACCTTGACTTTGTCATAATGAAGTGTGTTTGGTGATGACACGGGTACAGCAGGGAGTGTGTGCTGGGCTCCTGCTAACACGGTCTTACTTCCTCTCATTATATGTTCCATTATGAAGCAAAGTTAAGCCCTTTGTGAAGAGTGTAAACACACACACACACACACACACACACACACACACACACACACACACACACACACACACACACACACACACACACACACACACACACACACACACACTCTCACACACACACACACACACACACACACACACACACACACACACACACACACACACACACACACACACACACACACACACACACACACACACACACACACACAGGCCGCAATGTAAACTTTACTTTCTAAAGCAGTCAGAACAGATTCTGGCGAGTAGAGGGAGAATGAAGCTGTGTGAAGATGATTCTATCTCGCCTTACCTCACTCTGTCTTATTCTGCTTCACTCGAGAGAGAGAGAGAGAGAGAGAGAGAGAGATGCTTGAAAGCAGTCATCTATCTTCATATACATGAGTGAGCTCCGTCTACATGTTACTCAGATGTTTAACACGGGACCAGGTGGGTGAGTCTCCCAGGTCAAACACACACACACACGCCTCCGAATTTAGAAATGGGTCAGTGACCTTTGCTGAATGGTGACTGATGAAATTCCCTATTTATAAAGAAGTGCAAAGTACCAATAGCACGAGACCTTACCATTCTTTGGAGAAAGAGCTTAGATCAAGGTGAAATACCGGAGGCCTTGAAGAGTGCAGACATACTATAAGGGAGGTAGTAGAGCACTAGCTAAAAAATTACAGACCAGTAGCCCTAACTTCTCACATCATAAAAATCTTCGAAAGAGTGATGCGACGGCAGATTACAAATTTCATGGACCAGCACAACCAATATAACCCGAACCAGCATGATTTTAAAGAAGGGCGATCATGCCTGTCACAGCTATTGAACCGTTATGACAGAATTATGGAGACATTGGAAAACGACCAAAACGCAGATGCGATTTACACAGATTTTGCAAAGGCGTTTGACAAATGCGATCATGGAGTGATAGCGCACAAAATGAAGGCCATGGGCATTACAGGGAAGGTAGGCAGATGGATTTTCGGGTTCCTAACACACAGAACATGAAAAAATTAGTGAAGAGGGAAAGATCCAGCATCAATGAGGTATAAAGCTCAGTGCCCCCCAAGGCATTGTCCTGGCACCTCTGCTGTTTCTCATCCTCAAAGCAGACACAGATAAAAACACCCGTCACACTTTTGCATCATTTGCAAGTGACACTACAATAAGCATGAAAGTCACTAATTAAGAAGGCTCTGCTGGTGTTGTGAAGATAGTGTTGTTGTGGTGGGGATAGTGTTAGTGTTGTAGTGGAAATAGTGTTAGTGTTGTAGTAGAGATAGTGTGGTTGGTGTGGTGGGGATAGTGTTATTGTGGTGGAGATAGTGTTGTTGTGGTGGAGATAGTGTTGGTGTTGTGGTGGATATAGTGTTGGTGTTGTAGAGGGAAAGAATTGGGATTGTGGTGGAGTCAGTGATGTTGTGGGGATGGAAATAGTGTTAGAGATAGTGTTGTTGTGGTGGGGAAGTGTGGGGTATGGTGGAGGGGAATACACAGACAACGCTTATAACAAGGCTAAATGATCTGTGTCGAGGTGACCTCCTGCTTCGGTCTAGAACAAGACAGACATGATGTACAGGTGACAAGCAGCCTTAATGGCCCTCGTGTTGTGACTGGTGTGCAAGTGACATGCAACCTGGATGGCCCTCGTATAGTGACTGGTGGTATACTGGTGACAAGCAGCCTTAATAGCCCTCGTATAGTGACTGGTGGTGGACTGGTGACAAGCAACCTTAATGGCCCTCGTATAGTGACTGGTGGTGGACTGGTGACAAGCAACCTTAATGGCCCTCGTATAGTGACTGGTGGTGGACTGGTGACAAGTAACCTTAATGGCCCTCGTATAGTGACTGGTGGTGGACTGGTGACAAGTAACCTTAATAAATACGAAGATGATGTTATCCACAAGAGCGAAGAATAGCCACATTGAAGAACAAGCAACGTTTCGCCCTGCTCAGAGCTTTACCTAGTCATAACTTGAGCTCTACACGGGATGAAACGTCGTCCCAGTAAAAGCTTGTCTTATTGTGTCCTATCCTCACAATACCGAAAGAATTCTGATTTGCGTGAAAATGGAATACGGAGCCAAGAAAGGTCAGGCTGACCAACTGTGAGGTCACTACTGTCCTATCACAAGCACTAGTGCTAGCCCCGGCACTTAGCCCAACCACCAAACACACAAAATAGCCACAGCCCCGGGACTAGCACGAGCATCAGCCCCTTCCCTCCCCCCCCCCCAGCAACAACATTAGCCCTGACAACAACACAGGAAGGACGGTCTCAAATATTTATTAAGCTCTGAGGTCAAAGAGTTAAGTCGCGTTCCATGCAGAGTAAAATCCTCACTCGCATGCTCACTAATTACTCACCTGTATGCTAATTACTTACCTGTTTGTTACTTACCTGCATGTTATTTATCTGAAGGCTAAAGCAAAACACCAGTCCTCCAACAACAACACTAATACAAATCCTCCAACACAACACCAACACCAATCTTCCAACACCAATCCTCCGACACAACACCAACACCAATCCTCCGACACCAGCACCAGTCCTCAAACACCAACAACAATTCTCCAACACTAACACCAATCCTTCAACACAACACCAACACCAATCCTCCAACACCAACACATTACCGTCTCCAAAAGCCAACAAAGGCACTAAAAGAAAAACAAAGGCATTGACTGCCAGTCAGAGTAAACAGGACAACACATACCAGAGGCTGAGGAGACTATGATAATAGACTAGAGAAGGAGAAAGAAGAGATAACCAAAAGCTGCAGCTGCGGGTCATCATATGACTAAGACCCGCGTCAGGAAACACTCGTTCTGTTGCCTGACGAATCTTACCTAACCTAACCTAGAAGAGAGGAAGATGTAGAAAGGAACGTGACGAGAGTAACACGGAGAGGAATACGACAAGAGGAACATGAGCTTATTTTCACCCTCTCTACTCCAGATCCTAAGCAGGTACATCCCGACTGTTCTTGTAAGGGAAAGCTTGTTAAAAGTTGTGGACTCTGGCATGATGGCTGGGCCTTGTTCACTCTCTACTCACGTTCACTATACAATTATCTCGGCTTTTCAGCCTACAAATTTAAATTATCAATTAAGAAGGCCAGGTCTGAGACCAGGTCAGGGGGGCGATGACCTCCGTAACCAATAACTGGTATATAACGGATATACAACAGGTATACTACACGTATATAAGAGGAATAAGGTAGTGGAACTTAAATCAGTTCACACAGTTCCAAACACACACACACACACACACACACACACACACACACACACACACACACACACACACACACATATTACTGTTTGGAAGGAAAATATAGATTGTTATTCTTCAATTTGACAATAGATTAAAACTGTCGATAATGGAATGAGTTGTAGTTTTTTTTATAGCAGTGTTGAAGTGCTGTCAGCTCAGCCTGACACGTGTGTCAGCACTACCTGTATCAGCCACCATCAAAGGTGCTAGTATCTTCGTCAGCCACTATCAAAGGTGTCAGCACCTAAGTCAATCGTCGAAGTTGTCAGTCTCTTCTTCAGCACTTGCGCCACTTATCGAAGATGCCAGCATCTTCGTCAGCCACCAACGGAGGTGTCAGCACCTACGTCACTCATCGAAGGTGGCAGCATTTTCGTCAGCACCTGCGTCAGCTGGTTCTGCAACACGCGTGTTATCATCACACGTGTCAGTCATTATCAAAGGCGTAATAATTAGCGTCAGGAGGGTGGTCTTCCTGACCACAGACGTCAGCACATTCTGTGGTCTTGCTTCATTAGCGAGCCCTGATGAGCGTAATTAGCTCCATATTTAATTACCAGCATCAAAACTCTCACATTTCTGTCACTCGAAAATGAGGCCTCCCTGTTTTTGTGGCTGTTTTTGTTTGCGACTGTTTTTGTCGTGGTTGTTTTTGTCGTGGTTGTTTTTGTCGTGGCTGTTTTTGTCGTGGCTGTTTTTGTGGCTGTTTTTATTGGTGGCTGCTCTTGTTGGGGCCTGTTTTTGTTAATGGCTGTTGGTGTTTGTGGCTGTTTTTGTCGTGGCTGTTTTGATCTAAGCTGTTTTTGTCATCGCTGTTTTACTTGTTGTCCTTGTCATTGTTGCAGAAGCTTTTGTTGTTCTTGTTGAAGTTTGTTGCTCCTGAGTACAGTCTATGGGGTCAAAGACTACAAACCTCATTCAAGGAAAAGGATCTTGGGGTGAGCATAATAACGAGCACATCTCCTGAGGCGCACATTCTGATGTTCTTGTTCCTATATTTGTTTTTGTTTATGATGTTTAGTTTAGTTGTCGCTGTTGTTTATGCTGGTAGGTGGGAAGGTCTGTGAAGGAGTATCTATATCTTGGAAGAAGAGGTGAAGGGGTAGGATTGGTAGAAGGAAGAGCTGTAGGAGCAGAAATAGAAGTAGAAGCACACACATTGACTTTGTCAATGGTCCAAGTCGGACCGAAACGTCGTCGTAAGCTTCTCTCTTTTATGTGCGGGTTATTTGTGTATCGTTCCAGTCACGGTATTATGCCTTTTTGTTATTTATTTTAGAAGTAGAAGCAGTACGAAGAGGAGTAAGAGGAAGAGGAGGAAGAGGAGGAGGTGGAGGAGGAGGAGGTGGAGGAGGAGGAGGTGGAGGAGGAGGTGGAGGAGGAGGTGGAGGAAGAGGTGGAGGAGGAGGAGGAGGAGGAAGTATAATCAGTAAAAGTCAACTGTGGCCACTAAAAGGGATGCTCCCACCAGTGATATTGTCACCAGTGTGGTCACCAGTGTGGTCACCGGTGGTGTGGTCACCGGTGGTGTGGTCACCAGTGGTGTGGTCACCACTGGTTATCAAGGTCCACACAAGTGATACTAGCAAAACCAGTTGAAACAAATATCGCATCATATGTGCAGGTGGACGCGAGGTGCTAGTTACGTAGCCCCAGTGTTGAGTAGTTAAGAATAGCTAAATCGAACAGTTAAGACAGAAAGTGCTATTGAGGTAGAGAAACAGACCATCCACATCCATCTCTCCTGTAGCTTCCATTCTCTTCTATCCTTGATACACCTAATATACGATAGTTCTTAATAGATAGTTCTGGGCAGATAGCTTCGATATGGACTGCCAGGTGAATCTATTGTCTATCTCTCCCATGCACTCATATACTCGACTCCATTTACTTTGGTCTATCTTTTCAGTGTATCCGCTAGTGTACACAAGGTTACTTTGACGTTACGTTCACGAGGAAGCGCTAAATCCGTAGGAGATAGAGAGACCGAGCAACTGAGAGGCGAATTTCTCAAGTCGGTTCGATATGGCGCTCGTCCCAATGGCGCCCTCTACAACGCAAAGGAAAAAAAATATATTTTTCTCGATTCTTCTGGTGGGAAATTCCTCTGTTGGGAAATTCTTCTGTTGGGAAATTCTTCTGGTGGGAAATTCTTCTGGTGGAAAATTCTTCTGGTGGAAAATTCTTCTGTTGGGAAATTCTTCTGGCGGGAAATTCTTCTATTGGGAAATTCTTCTGGTGGGAAATTCTTCTGGCGGGAAATTCTTCTGGTGGGAAATTCTTCTGGTGGGAAATTCTTCTGGTGGGAAATTCCTCTGTTGGGAAATTCTTCTGTTGGGAAATTCTTCTGGTGGGAAATTCCTCTGTTGGGAAATTCTTCTGTTGGGAAATTCTTCTGGAGGGAAATTCTTTTATTGGGAAATTCTTCTGGTGGGAAATTCTTCTGGTGGAAAATTCTTCTGGTGGAAAATTCTTCTGTTGGGAAATTCTTCTGGCGGGAAATTCTTCTATTGGGAAATTCTTCTGGTGGGAAATTCTTCTGGTGGAAAATTCTTCTGGTGGGAAATTCTTCTGGTGGAAAATTCTTCTGGTGGGAAATTCTTCTGGTGGAAAATTCTTCTGGTGGAAAATTTTTCTGGTGGGAAATTCTTCTTGTGGGAAATTCTTCTGGTTGACAGGGTGGCTGTATTTATCCTTAAAAGTCCTCGTTTGGACATCAGTGTTGACACACAGTCAACTCTCTTACGAAGCTCCTTTTTATAGCACTATTTTTTAGGGAGGGGGGCTAAAAACCACCGAAAAAGCTCATCCAGTATTGAACAGCGCCTGGAGAGCCTTTCATAGTCAGTGCTATTTAAATTCAGGGATGAGCTTTTTCCATCTCTGACTGCAGAAGAAACGCCACTGCAGAGGCAAACTTGCAATTAGTTGCACCCGGCAAAGTGTAGATTCAAGGACAGTAATGCGCACTGCAAGACGTTCCTTAACCCTTAAACTGTCCAAACGTCGAACTACGTGTGGACAGTTTAGGGGTTAAAATTGAGACGTTTCACCCAGAGTAGCTTTTTCACTGGGAATGTCGAAGCCCCTCTTGGCGAAACGTTTTCTTCATTGTCCTGAATTGAGCGAAAGTGTACAGAGAGGCAAGACTGCCTTGTTGTGAGGTGCAGCTGTACATAGTAGTGAGGGCCTCGGGGAGGTAGTGAGGTGCAACTGTACATGGTAGTGATGGCCTCGGGGAGGTAGTGAGGTGCAGCTGTACATGGTAGTGATGGCCTCCGGGGAGGTAGTGAGGTGCAGCTGTGCATGGTAGTGATGGCCTCAGGGGAGGTAGTGAGGTGCAGCTGTACATGGTAGTGATGGCCTCGGGGGAGGCAGTGAGGTGCAGCTGTACATGGTAGTGATGGCCTCAGGGGAGGTAGTGAGGTGCAACTGTACATGGTAGTGATGGCCTCGGGGGAGGTAGTGAGGTGCAACTGTACATGGTAGTGATGGCCTCGGGGGAGGTAGTGAGGTGCAACTGTACATGGTAGTGATGGCCTCGGGGGAGGTAGTGAGGTGCAACTGTACATGGTAGTGATGGCCTCGGGGGAGGTAGTGAGGTGCAGCTGTACATGGTAGTGATGGCCCAGGGGGAGGTAGTGAGGTGCAGCTGTACATGGTAGTGATGGCCTCGGGGGAGGTAGTGAGGTGCAACTGTACATGGTAGTGATGGCCTCGGGGGAGGTAGTGAGGTGCAACTGTACATGGTAGTGATGGCCTCGGGGGAGGTAGTGAGGTGCAACTGTACATGGTAGTGATGGCCTCGGTTGAGGTAGTGAGGTGCAACTGTACATGGTAGTGATGGCCTCGGGGAGGTAGTGAGGTGCAGCTGTACATGGTAGTGATGGCCTCCGGGGAGGTAGTGAGGTGCAGCTGTGCATGGTAGTGATGGCCTCAGGGGAGGTAGTGAGGTGCAGCTGTACATGGTAGTGATGGCCTCGGGGGAGGCAGTGAGGTGCAGCTGTACATGGTAGTGATGGCCTCAGGGGAGGTAGTGAGGTGCAACTGTACATGGTAGTGATGGCCTCGGGGGAGGTAGTGAGGTGCAACTGTACATGGTAGTGATGGCCTCGGGGGAGGTAGTGAGGTGCAACTGTACATGGTAGTGATGGCCTCGGGGGAGGTAGTGAGGTGCAACTGTACATGGTAGTGATGGCCTCGGGGGAGGTAGTGAGGTGCAGCTGTACATGGTAGTGATGGCCCCGGGGGAGGTAGTGAGGTGCAGCTGTACATGGTAGTGATGGCCTCGGGGGAGGTAGTGAGGTGCAACTGTACATGGTAGTGATGGCCTCGGAGGAGGTAGTGAGGTGCAACTGTACATGGTAGTGATGGCCTCCGGGGAGGTAGTGAGGTGCAACTGTACATGGTAGTGATGGCCTCCGGGGAGGTAGTGAGGTGCAACTGTACATGGTAGTGATGGCCTCGGGGAGGTATAGAGCAGTAATCAATACTGATGGTGGTGGTGGGTGTGTGGGCATCACGGAGAGTGATCCCGTAGCCCCCACACAACCTACACCAGGTCACTACACATGGCCTACACCAGGTCACTGTACATGGCCCACACCAGGTCACTGTACATGGCCCACATTAGGTCACTGTACATGGCCCACACCGGGTCACTGTACATGGCCCACACCGGGTCACTGCACATGGCCCACACCAGGCCACTGCACATGGCCTCCACCGTATAACATATACGTTCAGTGCAGGTCAGCAGGGAGGTGCTACTGATCACAGGGAAGACCACGAGCACCACAAGGACATGAACTTATCCCACCAGTACCACTTCGTCCCTATAGGCCAGGAGACCCTTGGTCCTGGGAGGGAGAATACCATTGTTTTCCTCCAAGAACTGTACTCTAGGATCATCGAAACCACCAGAGACTCGAGGGCTGCCATGTTTCTCTTCCAGCGCCTCAGTGTGGCGATCCAGAGAGGAAACGCCTCCTGCATCCTGTGCTCCTCACAGGTGCTAGAAAAACTCGAAGAGTTTCACAGCTTTAAATTAAGAGTTTCCACGTATATTGGAATTCTACATGCAGGTAAATTCTTTAACATAAATGTATTAGTCAATATGTAAACAAAAATCACACAACGCTCTAACCCACAGGACCACCAAATGCTAAAAAAGATCACGCACCCAGCAGAGCTAGGTGTTGTACCGTGATCCGAGAACATACGATGGTGTGGGCGCCTCAAAGCTAATTTCACTCTACTCCCCGTTTGGTGCACTAGCCTCCACAAGCAGGAAATATATAGTATTGTAACCACGAATGAGTGGTGTTTAATAAATAACAACACTGCGGCTAGCCGAGGGCTCGAACCCATGTTGTTTTGGCCCTCCTCATGGTGATCGAAAATGGGTTAGAGCGTCGTGTGATTTTTGCTCACCATGAGGCGGGCCAAAACAACATGAGTTCGAGCCCTCGGCTAGTTGCAATGTTGCTATTGATTAAATACCACTCGTTCGTGGTTACAATACTATATATATTTACTGCTTGTGGAGGCTAGTGCACCAAACGGGGAGTAGAATGAGGCGCCCACAACATCGTATGTTCTCGGATCACGGTACAACACCTAGCTCTACTGGGTGCGTGATCTTTGTAGCATTTGGTGGTCCTGTGGGTTAGAGCATTGTGTGATTTTGTTTACATATTGGCTAATACATTTATGTTAAAGAATTTACCTGCATGGTTACAATACGATAATATATATATATATATATATATATATATATATATATATATATATATATATATATATATATATAGCAGGCGAAATATACACAAACACTGATCTCTGGCTGAAGGAGACTCGAACCTACGAACCTTGGAACAAGGTACGCAGTGCCTTACCAATCTACCCACACTGGACCAATACCTTGGAGTCCAGCTTGCGCTAGACTTTGATCCAAGGCAGCCAGCTTTCAGGGAGAAGGCTTACAGCTTTTCATCTCATCCCCTGCATGTTTGTGTATATTTCGCCTGCTCTTGCGAATTCCATGCATTGTTAATATCTCTAGTAAGGCTGATGCATGCAGGGGATGAGATGAAAAGCTGTAAGCCTTCTCCCTGAAAGCTGGCTGCCTTGGATCGAAGTCTAGCGCAAGCTGGACTCCAAGGTATTGGTCCAGTGTGGGTAGATTGGTAAAGCTCTGCGTACCTTGTTCCAAGGTTCGTAGGTTCGAGTCTCCTTCAGCCAGAGATCAGTGTTTGTGTATATTTCGCCTGCTCTTGCGAATTCCTTGCATTGTTAATACCTCTAGTAAGGCTGATGCATGCAGGGGATGAGATGAAAAGCTATAAGCCTTCTCCCTGAAAGCAGGCTGCTTTGGATCAAAGTCTAGCGCAAGCTGGACTCCAAGGTATTGGTCCAGTGTGGGTAGATTGGTAAGGCACTGCGTACCTTGTTCCAAGGTTCGTAGGTTCGAGTCTCCTTCAGCCAGAGATCAGTGTTTATATATATATATATATATATATATATATATATATATATATATATATATATATATATATATTAAGAGAACAATTGCAGACAGCAGGACTCGATACTGCTACTGGGACGGACAAGATGCCCAGGCAGCACTGTACATTGATATTTATATATGTATATATGTATATATATATATATATATATATATATATATATATATATATATATATATATATATATATATATATATATATATATATATATATATATATACAAGCTCACACACACACACACACACACTGAGAAGTAGTCTCATGGTCACCGAGAAAATAATGGTCAAACAGAAATATTAAATCTTCAAGCCAGCCATGGGTTAAGTTTCAGTAAATCTTCTAACCAACGCTCTGCAAATCCCACTCTAATCCTCCCTTACTCGCTGTGAAGGCAGGTTCAGTTCCTGAGATCAAGAGCCCTTCACTAGAATCAAGAGTCAATGCTGTAACCCGTGATATTTGCCGGTAAATGTCCACTGCGCTGGAAAATGCTGGATGACATTCGGGCTGCGTCTCGCAATGGAACATTTTTTCACTGGCAATTTCAACATCAATGCCCATTTGCTCTCACCGCCTGAGCTTAATATTATGCAGCTGCATTTCATCTCTGTGTAAATGAACTGGCAACACCGAGGGAAGGATGAGAAACCCCCGGAAGCTGCTGTGTGTATGTCATCTGTCAGATTAGACAAAGAGATGTTGCCAGGGAGACATGCTGCTAGGAAGACATGGTGCTAGGAAGACATGGTGCTAGGAAGACATGGTGCTAGGAAGACATGGTGCTAGAGAGACATGGTGCTAGGAAGACATGGTGCTAGGAAGACATGGTGCTAGGGAGACATGGTGCTAGGAAGACATGGTGCTAGGGAGACATGGTGCTAGGAAGACATGGTGCTAGGCAGACATGGTGCTAGGAAGACATGGTGCTAGGGAGACATGGTGCTAGGGAGACATGGTGCTAGGAAGACATGGTGCTACGGAGACATGGTGCTAGGGAGACATGGTGCTAGGAAGACATGCTGCTAGGAAGACATGGTGCTAGGGAGATATGGTGCTAGGGAGACATGCTGCTAGGAAGACATGGTGCTAGGGAGACATGGTGCTAGGGAGACATGGTGCTAGGAAGACATGGTGCTAGGGAGATATGGTGCTAGGAAGACATGGTGCTAGGGAGACATGGTGCTAGGGAGACATGGTGCTAGGAAGACATTGTGCTAGGAAGACATGGTGCTAGGGAGACATTGTGCTAGGAAGACATGCTGGTACGGAGACATACTGCCAGGGAGATATGCTGCTAGGGAGACATGCTGCTAAGGAGACATGCTGCTACGGAGACATGCTGCTAGGGAGACATGCTACCAGGGAGACATGCTGCTAGGGAGACATGGTGTTAGGAAGACATGGTGCTAGGGAGACATGCTGTTCAGTAGACATGCTGCTTGGGAGACATGCTGCCAGGGAGACATGCTGCTAGGGAGACATGCTGCCAGGGAGACATGCTGCTAGGGAGACATGCTGCGAGGGACACATGCTGCTAGGGAGACATGCTGCTACGGAGACATGCTGCGAGGGAGACATGCTGCTAGGGAGACATGCTGCTACGGAGACATGCTGTTAGGGAGACATGCTACTAGGGAGACATGCTGCTAGAGAGACATGCTGCTAGGGAGACATGCTGCTAGGGAGACGTGCTGCTAGGGAGACATGCTGCTAGGGAGAAATGCTGCTAGAGAGACATGCTGCTAGGGAGACATGCTGCTAGGGAGACATGCTGCTAGGGAGACATGCTGCTACGGAGACATGCAGCCAGGGAGACATGCTGCTAGAGAGACATGCTGCTACGGAGACATGCTGCTAGGGAGACATGCTACTAGGGAGACATGCTGCTAGGGAGACATGCTGCTAGGGAGACATGCTGCGAGGGAGACATGCTGCTAGGGAGACATGCTGCTTGGGAGACATGCTGCCAGGGAGACATGCTGCTAGGGAGACATGCTGCCAGGGAGACATGCTGCTAGGGAGACATGCTGCGAGGGACACATGCTGCTAGGGAGACATGCTGCTACGGAGACATGCTGCGAGGGAGACATGCTGCTAGGGAGACATGCTGCTACGGAGACATGCTGTTAGGGAGACATGCTACTAGGGAGACATGCTGCTAGGGAGACATGCTGCTAGGGAGACGTGCTGCTAGGGAGACATGCTGCTACGGAGACATGCTGCTACGGAGACATGCTGCTACGGAGACATGCTGCTAGGGAGACATGCTGCTAGAGAGACATGCTGCTAGGGAGACATGCTGCTAGGGAGACATGCTGCTAAGGAGACATGCTGCTAGGGAGACATGCTGCTAGGGAGACATGCTGCTAAGGAGACATGCTGCTAGGGAGACATGCTGCTACTTAGACATGCTGCTAAGGAGACATGCTGCTACGGAGATATGCTGCTACGGAGACATGCTGCTACGGAGACATGCTGCTAGGGAGACATGCTGCTACGGAGACATGCTGCTAGGGAGACATGCTGCTAGGGAGACATAATGCTAGGGAGACATGCTGTTAGGGAGACATGCTACTAGGGAGACATGCTGCTAGGGAGACATGCTGCTAGGGAGACGTGCTGCTAGGGAGACATGCTGCTACGGAGACATGCTGCTACGGAGACATGCTGCTACGGAGACATGCTGCTAGGGAGACATGCTGCTAGAGAGACATGCTGCTAGGGAGACATGCTGCTAGGGAGACATGCTGCTAAGGAGACATGCTGCTAGGGAGACATGCTGCTAGGGAGACATGCTGCTAAGGAGACATGCTGCTAGGGAGACATGCTGCTACTTAGACATGCTGCTAAGGAGACATGCTGCTACGGAGATATGCTGCTACGGAGACATGCTGCTACGGAGACATGCTGCTAGGGAGACATGCTGCTACGGAGACATGCTGCTAGGGAGACATGCTGCTAGGGAGACATAATGCTAGGGAGACATGCTGCTAGGGAGACATGCTGCTAGGGAGACGTGCTGCTAGGGAGACATGCTGCTAGGGAGACATGCTGCTAGGGAGACATGCTGCTAGGGAGACATGCTGCTAGGGAGACATGCTGCTAGGGAGACGTGGAAAGAGATGCTGAGAAAGAAATTGAAAAGGGGGAATTATACCGCGCATGTGTAATAGGAAATTAAATCTGTTTCGAGAAAGGGGAGAAGGGTAGCTCTAATTTCTTGACTCAAGAGCCCGTTGATAGAGAACCACTCGCCATGTAGCCAACAGAGAGAGACAGAGACAGAGAGAGAGAGAGACGATATGAAGGAAGTAATGAATAACGCGATACAAGTGTATATATATATATATATATATATATATATATATATATATATATATATATATATATATATATATATATATAATATCAAATGATAATAGAAATGGTTCATTCATTATATATTTACATGTTTTATGATTCAATAAAAAATAGTACATCATTGTTCTAGTGGATTAACCTGTCAGTGTGTATGTTTGTGTGTGTGTGTGTGTGTGTGTGTACTCACCTAGTTGAGGTTGCGGGGGTCGAGTCCGAGCTCCCGGCCCCGCCTCTTCACTGATCGCTACTAAGTCACTCTCCCTGAACCGTGAGCTTTATCATACCTCTGCTTAAAGCTATGTATGGATCCTGCCTCCACTACATCGCTTCCCAAACTATTCCACTTACTGACTACTCTGTGGCTGAAGAAATACTTCCTAACATCCCTGTGATTCATCTGTGTCTTCAGCTTCCAACTGTGTCCCCTTGTTACTGTGTCCCATCTCTGGAACATCCTGTCTTTGTCCACCTTGTCAATTCCTCTCAGTATTTTGTATGTCGTTATCATGTCCCCCCTATCTCTCCTGTCCTCCAGTGTCGTCAGGTTGATTCCCCTTAACCTCTCCTCGTAGGACATACCTCTTAGATCTGGGACTAGTCTTGTTGCAAACCTTTGCACTTTCTCTAGTTTCTTTACGTGCTTGGCTAGGTGTGGGTTCCAAACTGGTGCCGCATACTCCAATATGGGCCTAACGTACACGGTGTACAGGGTCCTGAATGATTCCTTATTAAGATGTCGGAATGCTGTTCTGAGGTTTGCTAGGCGCCCATATGCTGCAGCAGTTATTTGGTTGATGTGCGCTTCAGGAGATGTGTCTGGTGTTATACTCACCCCAAGATCTTTTTCCTTGAGTGAGGTTTGTAGTCTCTGGCCCCCTAGACTGTACTCCGTCTGCGGTCTTCTTTGCCCTTCCCCAATCTTCATGACTTTGCACTTGGTGGGATTGAACTCCAGGAGCCAATTGCTGGACCAGGTCTGCAGCCTGTCCAGATCCCTTTGTAGTTCTGCCTGGTCTTCGATCGAGTGAATTCTTCTCATCAACTTCACGTCATCTGCAAACAGGGACACCTCAGAGTCTATTCCTTCCGTCATGTCGTTCACAAATACCAGAAACAGCACTGGTCCTAGGACTGACCCCTGTGGGACCCCACTGGTCACAGGTGCCCACTCTGACACCTCGCCACGTACCATGACTCGCTGCTGTCTTCCTGACAAGTATTCCCTGATCCATTGTAGTGCCTTCCCTGTTATCCCTGCTTGGTCCTCCAGTTTTTGCACCAATCTCTTGTGTGGAACTGTGTCAAACGCCTTCTTACAGCCCAAGAAAATGCAATCCACCCACCCTTCTCTCTCTTGTCTTACTGCTGTCACCATGTCATAGAACTCCAGTAGGTTTGTGACACAGGATTTCCCGTCCCTGAAACCATGTTGGCTGCTGTTGATGAGATCGTTCCTTTCTAGGTGTTCCACCACTCTTCTCCTGATAATCTTCTCCATGATTTTGCATACTATACATGTCAGTGACACTGGTCTGTAGTTTAATACTTCATGTCTGTCTCCTTTTTTAAAGATTGGGACTACATTTGCTGTCTTCCATGCCTCAGGCAATCTCCCTGTTTCGATAGATGTATTGAATATTGTTGTTAGGGGTACACATAGCGCCTCTGCTCCCTCTCTCAATACCCATGGGGAGATGTTATCTGGCCCCATTGCCTTTGAGGTATCTAGCTCACTCAGAAGCCTCTTCACTTCTTCCTCGGTTGTGTGCACTGTGTCCAGCACATGGTGGTGTGCCCTACCTCTCCGTCTTTCTGGAGCTCCTTCTGTCTCCTATGTGAACACTTCTTTGAATCTCTTGATGAGTTCCTCACATACTTCACGGTCATTTCTTGTTGTCTCTCCTCCTTCCTTCCTTAGCCTGATTACCTGGTCCTTGACTGTTGTTTTCCTCCTGATGTGGCTGTATAACAGCTTCGGGTCAAATTTGGCTTTCGCTGCTATGTCGTTTTCATATTGTCTTTGGGCCTCCCTTCTTATCTGTGCATATTCGTTTCTGGCTCTACGACTGTTCTCCTTATTCTCCTGGGTCCTTTGCCTTCTATATTTCTTCCATTCCCTAGC
>NC_091327.1:21159306-21179306 GCF_038502225.1 Cherax quadricarinatus | reverse complement strand
TTGTGTTTGTTCCCTGCACTTGTGTTTGTTCCCTGCACTTGTGTTTGTTCCCAGCACTTGTGTTTGTTCCCTGCACTTGTGTTTGTTCCCTGCACTTGTGTTTGTTCCCTGCACTTGTGTTTGTTCCCTGCACTTGTGTTTGTTCCCTGCACTTGTGTTTGTTCCCTGCACTTGTGTTTGTTCCCTGCACTTGTGTTTGTTCCCTGCACTTGTGTTTGTTCCCTGCACTTGTGTTTGTTCCCTGCACTTGTGTTTGTTTCCTGCACTTGTGTTTGTTCCCTGCACTTGTGTTTGTTCCCTGCACTTGTGTTTGTTCCCAGCGCTTGTGTTTGTTCCCAGCACTTGTGTTTATTCCCTGCACTTGTGTTTGTTCCCAGCACTTGTGTTTGTTCCCCGCACTTGTGTTTTTTCCCAGCACTTGTGTTTGTTCCTTGCACTTGTGTTTGTTCCCTGCACTTGTGTTTGTTCCCTGCACTTGTGTTTGTTCCCTGCACTTGTGTTTGTTCCCAGCACTTGTGTTTGTTCCCTGCACTTGTGTTTGTTCCCTGCACTTGTGTTTGTTCCCAGCACTTGTGTTTGTTCCCTGCACTTGTGTTTGTTCCCTGCACTTGTGTTTGTTCCCTGCACTTGTGTTTGTTCCCTGCACTTGTGTTTGTTCCCTGCACTTGTGTTTGTTCCCAGCACTTGTGTTTGTTCCCTGCACTTGTGTTTGTTCCCTGCACTTGTGTTTGTTCCCTGCACTTGTGTTTGTTCCCTGCACTTGTGTTTGTTCCCAGCACTTGTGTTTGTTCCCTGCACTTGTGTTTGTTCCCAGCACTTGTGTTTGTTCCCTGCACTTGTGTTTGTTCCCTGCACTTGTGTTTGTTCCCAGCACTTGTGTTTGTTCCCTGCACTTGTGTTTGTTCCCTGCACTTGTGTTTGTTCCCTGCACTTGTGTTTGTTCCCAGCACTTGTGTTTGTTCCCTGCACTTGTGTTTGTTCCCTGCACTTGTGTTTGTTCCCAGCACTTGTGTTTGTTCCCAGCACTTGTGTTTGTTCCCTGCACTTGTGTTTGTTCCCAGCACTTGTGTTTGTTCCCTGCACTTGTGTTTGTTCCCTGCACTTGTGTTTGTTCCCTGCACTTGTGTTTGTTCCCTGCACTTGTGTTTGTTCCCTGCACTTGTGTTTGTTCCCAGCACTTGTGTTTGTTCCCTGCACTTGTGTTTGTTCCCTGCACTTGTGTTTGTTCCCAGCACTTGTGTTTGTTCCCTGCACTTGTGTTTGTTCCCTGCACTTGTGTTTGTTCCCAGCACTTGTGTTTGTTCCCTGCACTTGTGTTTGTTCCCTGCACTTGTGTTTGTTCCCTGCACTTGTGTTTGTTCCCTGCACTTGTGTTTGTTCCCTGCACTTGTGTTTGTTCCCTGCACTTGTGTTTGTTCCCTGCACTTGTGTTTGTTCCCTGCACTTGTGTTTGTTCCCTTGCACTTGTGTTTGTTCCCTGCACTTGTGTTTGTTCCCTGCACTTGTGTTTGTTCCCTGCACTTGTGTTTGTTCCCTGCACTTGTGTTTGTTCCCAGCACTTGTGTTTGTTCCCTGCACTTGTGTTTGTTCCCTGCACTTGTGTTTGTTCCCTGCACTTGTGTTTGTTCCCAGCACTTGTGTTTGTTCCCTGCACTTGTGTTTGTTCCCAGCACTTGTGTTTGTTCCCTGCACTTGTGTTTGTTCCCAGCACTTGTGTTTGTTCCCTGCACTTGTGTTTGTTCCCTGCACTTGTGTTTGTTCCCTGCACTTGTGTTTGTTCCCAGCACTTGTGTTTGTTCCCTGCACTTGTGTTTGTTCCCAGCACTTGTGTTTGTTCCCTGCACTTGTGTTTGTTCCCAGCACTTGTGTTTGTTCCCTGCACTTGTGTTTGTTCCCAGCACTTGTGTTTGTTCCCTGCACTTGTGTTTGTTCCCTGCACTTGTGTTTGTTCCCTGCACTTGTGTTTGTTCCCTGCACTTGTGTTTGTTCCCTGCACTTGTGTTTGTTCCCTGCACTTGTGTTTGTTCCCTGCACTTGTGTTTGTTCCCTGCACTTGTGTTTGTTCCCTGCACTTGTGTTTGTTCCCTGCACTTGTGTTTGTTCCCTGCACTTGTGTTTGTTCCCTGCACTTGTGTTTGTTCCCTGCACTTGTGTTTGTTCCCTGCACTTGTGTTTGTTCCCTGCACTTGTGTTTGTTCCCAGCACTTGTGTTTGTTCCCTGCACTTGTGTTTGTTCCCAGCACTTGTGTTTGTTCCCTGCACTTGTGTTTGTTCCCAGCATTTGTGTTTGTTCCCTGCACTTGTGTTTGTTCCCTGCACTTGTGTTTGTTCCCTGCACTTGTGTTTGTTCCCTGCACTTGTGTTTGTTCCCTGCACTTGTGTTTGTTCCCTGCACTTGCACTTGTGTTTGTTCCCTGCACTTGTGTTTGTTCCCAGCACTTGTGTTTGTTCCCTGCACTTGTGTTTGTTCCCAGCACTTGTGTTTGTTCCCTGCACTTGTGTTTGTTCCCAGCACTTGTGTTTGTTCCCTGCACTTGTGTTTGTTCCCTGCACTTGTGTTTGTTCCCTGCACTTGTGTTTGTTCCCTGCACTTGTGTTTGTTCCCTGCACTTGTGTTTGTTCCCAGCACTTGTGTTTGTTCCCTGCACTTGTGTTTGTTCCCTGCACTTGTGTTTGTTCCCAGCACTTGTGTTTGTTCCCTGCACTTGTGTTTGTTCCCTGCACTTGTGTTTGTTCCCTGCACTTGCGTTTGTTCCCTGCACTTGTGTTTGTTCCCTGCACTTGTGTTTGTTCCCTGCACTTGTGTTTGTTCCCTGCACTTGTGTTTGTTCCCAGCACTTGTGTTTGTTCCCTGCACTTGTGTTTGTTCCCTGCACTTGTGTTTGTTCCCAGCACTTGTGTTTGTTCCCAGCACTTGTGTTTGTTCCCTGCACTTGTGTTTGTTCCCAGCACTTGTGTTTGTTCCCTGCACTTGTGTTTGTTCCCTGCACTTGTGTTTGTTCCCTGCACTTGTGTTTGTTCCCTGCACTTGTGTTTGTTCCCAGCACTTGTGTTTGTTCCCTGCACTTGTGTTTGTTCCCTGCACTTGTGTTTGTTCCCTGCACTTGTGTTTGTTCCCTGCACTTGTGTTTGTTCCCAGCACTTGTGTTTGTTCCCAGCACTTGTGTTTGTTCCCTGCACTTGTGTTTGTTCCCAGCACTTGTGTTTGTTCCCTGCACTTGTGTTTGTTCCCTGCACTTGTGTTTGTTCCCTGCACTTGTGTTTGTTCCCTGCACTTGTGTTTGTTCCCTGCACTTGTGTTTGTTCCCAGCACTTGTGTTTGTTCCCAGCACTTGTGTTTGTTCCCTGCACTTGTGTTTGTTCCCAGCACTTGTGTTTGTTCCCTGCACTTGTGTTTGTTCCCTGCACTTGTGTTTGTTCCCTGCACTTGTGTTTGTTCCCTGCACTTGTGTTTGTTCCTGCACTTGTGTTTGTTCCCACACTTGTGTTTGTTCCCTTCACTTGTGTTTGTTCCCAGCACTTGTTTGTTCCCTGCACTTGTGTTTGTTCCCTGCACTTGTGTTTGTTCCCAGCACTTGTGTTTGTTCCCAGCACTTGTGTTTGTTCCCTGCACTTGTGTTTGTTCCCAGCACTTGTGTTTGTTCCCTGCACTTGTGTTTGTTCCCTGCACTTGTGTTTGTTCCCTGCACTTGTGTTTGTTCCCTGCACTTGTGTTTGTTCCCTGCACTTGTGTTTGTTCCCAGCACTTGTGTTTGTTCCCTGCACTTGTGTTTGTTCCCTGCACTTGTGTTTGTTCCCAGCACTTGTGTTTGTTCCCTGCATTTGTGTTTGTTCCCAGCACTTTGTGTTTGTTCCCTGCACTTGTGTTTGTTCCCTGCACTTGTGTTTGTTCCCTGCACTTGTGTTTGTTCCCAGCACTTGTGTTTGTTCCCTGCACTTGTGTTTGTTCCCAGCACTTGTGTTTGTTCCCTGCACTTGTGTTTGTTCCCTGCACTTGTGTTTGTTCCCTGCACTTGTGTTTGTTCCCTGCACTTGTGTTTGTTCCCTGCACTTGTGTTTGTTCCCTGCACTTGTGTTTGTTCCCTGCACTTGTGTTTGTTCCCTGCACTTGTGTTTGTTCCCTGCACTTGTGTTTGTTCCCTGCACTTGTGTTTGTTCCCAGCACTTGTGTTTGTTCCCTGCACTTGTGTTTGTTCCCTGCACTTGTGTTTGTTCCCTGCACTTGTGTTTGTTCCCTGCACTTGTGTTTGTTCCCAGCACTTGTGTTTGTTCCCTGCACTTGTGTTTGTTCCCTGCACTTGTGTTTGTTCCCTGCACTTGTGTTTGTTCCCAGCACTTGTGTTTGTTCCCTGCACTTGTGTTTGTTCCCTGCACTTGTGTTTGTTCCCAGCACTTGTGTTTGTTCCCTGCACTTGTGTTTGTTCCCTGCACTTGTGTTTGTTCCCTGCACTTGTGTTTGTTCCCAGCACTTGTGTTTGTTCCCTGCACTTGTGTTTGTTCCCAGCACTTGTGTTTGTTCCCTGCACTTGTGTTTGTTCCCTGCACTTGTGTTTGTTCCCTGCACTTGTGTTTGTTCCCAGCACTTGTGTTTGTTCCCTGCACTTGTGTTTGTTCCCTGCACTTGTGTTTGTTCCCTGCACTTGTGTTTGTTCCCTGCACTTGTGTTTGTTCCCTGCACTTGTGTTTGTTCCCTGCACTTGTGTTTGTTCCCTGCACTTGTGTTTGTTCCCAGCACTTGTGTTTGTTCCCTGCACTTGTGTTTGTTCCCAGCACTTGTGTTTGTTCCCTGCACTTGTGTTTTCCCAGCACTTGTTTGTGTTTGTTCCCTGCACTTGTGTTTGTTCCCTGAACTTGTGTTTGTTCCTTGCACTTGTGTTTGTTCCCTGCACTTGTGTTTGTTCCCTGCACTTGTGTTTGTTCCCTGCACTTGTGTTTGTTCCCTGCACTTGTGTTTGTTCCCAGCACTTGTGTTTGTTCCCAGCGCTTGTGTTTGTTCCCTGCACTTGTGTTTGTTCCCTTCACTTGTGTTTGTTCCCTGCACTTGTGTTTGTTCCTGCACTTGTGTTTTGTTCCCTGCACTTGTGTTTGTTCCCCGCGCTTGTGTTTGTTCCCTGCACTTGTGTTTGTTCCCTGCACTTGTGTTTGTTCCCAGCACTTGTGTTTGTTCCCTGCACTTGTGTTTGTTCCCAGCACTTGTGTTTGTTCCCTGCACTTGTGTTTGTTCCCAGCACTTGTGTTTGTTCCCTGCACTTGTGTTTGTTCCCTGCACTTGTGTTTGTTCCCAGCACTTGTGTTTGTTCCCTGCACTTGTGTTTGTTCCCTGCACTTGTGTTTGTTCCCTGCACTTGTGTTTGTTCCCTGCACTTGTGTTTGTTCCCTGCACTTGTGTTTGTTCCCTGCACTTGTGTTTGTTCCCTGCACTTGTGTTTGTTCCCTGCACTTGTGTTTGTTCCCTGCACTTGTGTTTGTTCCCTGCACTTGTGTTTGTTCCCTGCACTTGTGTTTGTTCCCTGCACTTGTGTTTGTTCCCTGCACTTGTGTTTGTTCCCTGCACTTGTGTTTGTTCCCTGCACTTGTGTTTGTTCCCTGCACTTGTGTTTGTTCCCTGCACTTGTGTTTGTTCCCTGCACTTGTGTTTGTTCCCAGCACTTGTGTTTGTTCCCTGCACTTGTGTTTGTTCCCTGCACTTGTGTTTGTTCCCTGCACTTGTGTTTGTTCCCAGCACTTGTGTTTGTTCCCTGCACTTGTGTTTGTTCCCTGCACTTGTGTTTGTTCCCAGCACTTGTGTTTGTTCCCTGCACTTGTGTTTGTTCCCGGCATTTGTGTTTGTTCCCTGCACTTGTGTTTGTTCCCTGCACTTGTGTTTGTTCCCAGCACTTGTGTTTGTTCCCTGCACTTGTGTTTGTTCCCTGCACTTGTGTTTGTTCCCTGCACTTGTGTTTGTTCCCTGCACTTGTGTTTGTTCCCGGCATTTGTGTTTGTTCCCTGCACTTGTGTTTGTTCCCTGCACTTGTGTTTGTTCCCAGCACTTGTGTTTGTTCCCTGCACTTGTGTTTGTTCCCAGCACTTGTGTTTGTTCCCTGCACTTGTGTTTGTTCCCAGCACTTGTGTTTGTTCCCTGCACTTGTGTTTGTTCCCAGCACTTGTGTTTGTTCCCTGCACTTGTGTTTGTTCCCAGCACTTGTGTTTGTTCCCTGCACTTGTGTTTGTTCCCTGCACTTGTGTTTGTTCCCAGTACTTGTGTTTGTTCCCAGCACTTGTGTTTGTTCCCTGCACTTGTGTTTGTTCCCAGCACTTGTGTTTGTTCCCAGCACTTGTGTTTGTTCCCAGCACTTGTGTTTGTTCCCTGCACTTGTGTTTGTTCCCAGCACTTGTGTTTGTTCCCTGCACTTGTGTTTGTTCCCTGCACTTGTGTTTGTTCCCTGCACTTGTGTTTGTTCCCTGCACTTGTGTTTGTTCCCTGCACTTGTGTTTGTTCCCTGCACTTGTGTTTGTTCCCTGCACTTGTGTTTGTTCCCTGCACTTGTGTTTGTTCCCTGCACTTGTGTTTGTTCCCACTTGCACTTGTGTTTGTTCCCTGCACTTGTGTTTGTTCCCTGCACTTGTGTTTGTTCCCTGCACTTGTGTTTGTTCCCTGCACTTGTGTTTGTTCCCTGCACTTGTGTTTGTTCCCAGCACTTGTGTTTGTTCCCTGCACTTGTGTTTGTTCCCTGCACTTGTGTTTGTTCCCAGCACTTGTGTTTGTTCCCTGCACTTGTGTTTGTTCCCTGCACTTGTGTTTGTTCCCTGCACTTGTGTTTGTTCCCTGCACTTGTGTTTGTTCCCTGCACTTGTGTTTGTTCCCTGCACTTGTGTTTGTTCCCTGCACTTGTGTTTGTTCCCTGCACTTGTGTTTGTTCCCTGCACTTGTGTTTGTTCCCAGCCACTTGTGTTTGTTCCCAGCACTTGTGTTTGTTCGCTGCACTTGTGTTTGTTCCCAGCACTTGTGTTTGTTCCCTGCACTTGTGTTTGTTCCCTGCACTTATGTTTGTTCCTGCACTTGTGTTTGTTCCCAGCACTTGTGTTTGTTCCCAGCACTTGTGTTTGTTCCCTGCACTTGTGTTTGTTCCTGCACTTGTGTTTGTTCCCTGCACTTGTGTTTGTTCCCTGCGCTTGTGTTTGTTCCCAGCACTTGTGTTTGTTCCCAGCACTTGTGCTTCTTCCCTGCACTTGTGTTTGTTCCCTGCACTTGTGTTTGTTCCCTGCACTTGTGTTTGTTCCCTGCACTTGTGTTTGTTCCCTGCACTTGTGTTTGTTCCCTGCACTTGTGTTTGTTCCCTGTACTCTTTCCCTGTACTTGTATTTGTTCCCTGTACCTCTACTTGTTCCCTGCACTTGTGTTTGTTCCCTGCACTTGTGTTTGTTCCCTGTACTCTTTCCCTGTACTTGTATTTGTTCCCTGTACCTGTACTTGTTCCCTGTACCTGTACTTGTTCCCTGTACCTGTATTTGTTCCCTGTACCTGTACTTGTTCCTTGTACCTGTACTTGTTCCTTGTACCTGCACTTGTTTCCTGTACCTGTACTTGTTCCCTGTACCTGTACTTGTTCCCTGTACCTGTACTTGTTCCCTGTACCTGTACTTGTTCCCTGCACCTGGTTCATGCCTGGTCCACCACAACGCAGGTTACTGTACGTTTTTCTTCGACACTCACACTCATATAATCAAATTCGTGCTCTCTCTCTCTCTCTCTCTCTCTCTCTCTCTCTCTCTCTCTCTCACTTCCCACATCATTTTTATGGTCTTCAAACTTTACATACAAATTCTTAAACTCAAAAATTATACATTTAGTCCAAAAAAGTAAATTTAACTTAGAGGAGATGACACTAATTCCACACATTTGCATATTTTCAATTTCTTGAAGTTGATTGAGCAGACACAGCGCCGAGCACCAGCAGCAGACACAGAGCCGAGCACCAGCAGCAGACACAGAGCCGAGCACCAGCAGCAGACACAGAGCCGAGCAGCAGCAGCAGACACAGAGCCGAGCAGCAGCAGCAGACACAGAGCCGAGCAGCAGCAGCAGACACAGAGCCGAGCAGCAGCAGCAGACACAGAGCCGAGCAGCAGCAGCAGACACAGAGCCGAGCAGCAGCAGCAGACACACAGAGCCGAGCAGCAGCAGCAGCAGAGCCGAGCAGCAGCAACAGACACAGAGCCGACTAGCAGCAGCAGACACAGAGCCGAGTAGCAGCAGCAGACACAGAGCCGAGCAGCAGCAGCAGACACAGAGCCGAGCAGCAGCAGCAGACACAGAGCCGAGCAGCAGCAGCAGACACAGAGCCGAGCAGCAGCAGCAGACACAGAGCCGAGCAGCAGCAGCAGACACAGAGCCGAGCAGCAGCAGCAGACACAGAGCCGAGCAGCAGCAGCAGACACAGAGCCGAGCAGCAGCAGCAGACACAGAGCCGAGCAGCAGCAGCAGACACAGAGCCGAGCAGCAGCAGCAGACTCAGAGCCGAGCAGCAGCAGCAGACACAGAGCCGAGCAGCAGCAGCAGCAGCAGACACAGAGCCGAGCACCAGCAGCAGACTCAGAGCCGAGCAGCAGCAGCAGACACAGAGCCGAGCAGCAGCAGCAGACACAGAGCCGAGCAGCAGCAGCAGCAGACACAGAGCCGAGCAGCAGCAGCAGACACAGAGCCGAGCAGCAGCAGCAGACACAGAGCCGAGCAGCAGCAGCAGACACAGAGCCGAGCAGCAGCAGCAGACACAGAGCCGAGCAGCAGCAGCAGACACAGAGCCGAGCAGCAGCAGCAGACACAGAGCCGAGCAGCAGCAGCAGACACAGAGCCGAGCAGCAGCAGCAGACACAGAGCCGAGCAGCAGCAGCAGACACAGAGCCGAGCAGCAGCAGCAGACACAGAGCCGAGCAGCAGCAGCAGACACAGAGCCGAGCAGCAGCAGCAGACACAGAGCCGAGCAGCAGCAGCAGACACAGAGCCGAGCAGCAGCAGCAGACACAGAGCCGAGCAGCAGCAGCAGACACAGAGCCGAGCAGCAGCAGCAGACACAGAGCCGAGCAGCAGCAGCAGACACAGAGCCGAGCAGCAGCAGCAGACACAGAGCCGAGCAGCAGCAGCAGACACAGAGCCGAGCAGCAGCAGCAGACACAGAGCCGAGCAGCAGCAACAGACACAGAGCCGAGCAGCAGCAGCAGACACAGAGCCAAGCAGCAGCAGCAGACACAGAGGAGAGTAGCAGCAGACACAGAGCCGAGCAGCAGCAGCAGACACAGAGCCGACTAGCAGCAGCAGATGCAGAGCCGAGCAGCAGCAACAGACACATAGCCGACTAACAGCAGCAGACGCAGAGTCGAGCAGCAGCAGCAGACACAGAGCCGAGCAGCAGCAGCAGACACAGAGCCGAGCAGCAGCAGCAGACACAGAGCCGAGCAGCAGCAGCAGACACAGAGCCGACTAGCAGCAGCAGATACAGAGCCGAGCAGCAGCAACAGACACAGAGCCGAGTAGCAGCAGCAGACACAGAGCCGAGCAGCAGAAACAGACACAGAGCCGAGCAGCAGCAGCAGACACAGAGCCGAGCAGCAGCAGCAGACACAGAGGAGAGTAGCAGCAGACACAGAGCCGAGCAGCAGCAGCAGACACAGAGCCGACTAGCAGCAGCAGATGCAGAGCCGAGCAGCAGCAACAGACACAGAGCCGACTAGCAGCAGCAGACACAGAGCCGAGTAGCAGCAGCAGACACAGAGCCGAGTAGCAGCAGCAGACACAGAGCCGAGTAGCAGCAGCAGACACAGAGCCGAGCAGCAGCAGCAGACACAGAGCCGAGCAGCAGCAGCAGACACAGCAGCAGCAGACTCAGAGCCGAGCAGCAGCAGCAGACACAGAGCCGAGCAGCAGCAGCAGACACAGAGCCGAGCAGCAGCAGCAGACACAGAGCCGAGCAGCAGCAGCAGACACAGAGCCGAGAAGCAGCAGCAGACATAGAGCCGAGCAGCAGCAGCAGACACAGAGCCGAGCAGTAGCAGCAGACACAGAGCCGAGCAGCAGCAGCAGCAGACACAGAGCCGAGCACCAGCAGCAGACACAGAGCCGAGCACCAGCAGCAGACACAGAGCCGAGCACCAGCAGCAGACACAGAGCCGAGCACCAGCAGCAGACACAGAGCCGAGCAGCAGTTCAGAATACACATCACCAGGTAACGCAAGACAGAAACTAACACACTACTTCCATTATCACTCCTACTCTTGTTAAGGTGGAAGAGACCTGGATAGTAAAGCAGAAGGCTCTCTCCCTCCCCTCCACCTGCTATTGCTCCTCTGAAGGCAAATATGGCGAGGATAGTTAAGCAAAATGCTCTCTTCCTACTCTCCCATGCAATTGCTGCTGAAGGGAATTAAGGCCAGGGTGGTAAAGTAGAAGGCTCTCTCATCACTCTTCCTTGCTAATGCTCGTATTAAGGCCAGGGTAGTAAAGCTGAAGTCTCTCTCCCCACTCTTCTCTGCTAATGCTACTCTAAAACCAAATAAAACTATAACTGTAAAGGAAAAAAGTCTTTTGCCCAAAGTGACATCACACACACACACACACACACACACACACACACACACACACACACACACACACACACACACACACACCCACACACACACACACACACACCCACACACACACACACACACACACACACACACACACACACACACACCCACACACACACACACACACACACACACACACCCACACCCACACACACACACACACACACACACACACACACTGGCAGGGAAGCCAGTTAATGAGATGATGGAATATGTAGCAACAAAATGCAAGGAGGCTGAGGAGAGGTTTGTACCCAAGGGTAACAGGAGTAATGAAAAAGCCAGGATGAGCCCATGGTTTACCCAAAGGTGCAGGGAGGCAAAAACCAAGTGTGCTAGGGAATGGAAGAAATATAGAAGGCAAAGGACCCAGGAGAATAAGGAGAACAGTCGTAGAGCCAGAAACGAATATGCACAGATAAGAAGGGAGGCCCAAAGACAATATGAAAATGACATAGCAGCGAAAGCCAAATCTGACCCGAAACTGTTGTACAGCCACATCAGGAGGAAAACAACAGTCAAGGACCAGGTAATCAGGCTAAGGAAGGAAGGAGGAGAGACAACAGGAAATGACCGTGAAGTATGTGAAGAACTCAACAAGAGATTCAAAGAAGTGTTCACAGAGGAGACAGAAGGGACTCCAGAAAGACGGAGAGGTGGGGCACACCACCAAGTGCTGGACACAGTGCACACAACCGAGGAAGAAGTGAAGAGGCTTCTGAGTGAGCTAGATACCTCAAAGGCAATGGGGCCAGATAACATCTCCCCATGGGTATTGAGAGAGGGAGCAGAGGCGCTATGTGTACCCCTAACAACAATATTCAATACATCTATCGAAACAGGGAGATTGCCTGAGGCATGGAAGACAGCAAATGTAGTCCCAATCTTTAAAAAAGGAGACAGACATGAAGCGTTAAACTACAGACCAGTGTCACTGACATGTATAGTATGCAAAATCATGGAGAAGATTATCAGGAGAAGAGTGGTGGAACACCTAGAAAGGAATGATCTCATCAACAGCAGCCAGCATGGTTTCAGGGACGGGAAATCCTGTGTCACAAACCTACTGGAGTTCTATGACATGGTGACAGCAGTAAGACAAGAGAGAGAGGGGTGGGTGGATTGCATTTTCTTGGACTGCAAGAAGGCGTTTGACACAGTTCCCCACAAGAGATTGGTGCAAAAACTGGAGGACCAAGCAGGGATAACAGGGAAGGCACTACAATGGATCAGGGAATACTTGTCAGGAAGACAGCAGCGAGTCATGGTACGTGGCGAGGTGTCAGAGTGGGCACCTGTGACCAGCGGGGTCCCGCAGGGGTCAGTCCTAGGACCAGTGCTGTTTCTGGTATTTGTGAACGACATGACGGAAGGAATAGATTCTGAGGTGTCTCTGTTTGCAGATGACGTGAAGTTGATGAGAAGAATACACTCGATCGAAGACCAGGCAGAACTACAAAGGGATCTGGACAGGCTGCAGACCTGGTCCAGCAATTGGCTCCTGGAGTTCAATCCCACCAAGTGCAAAGTCATGAAGATTGGGGAAGGGCAAAGAAGGCCGCAGACGGAGTACAGTCTAGGGGTCAGAGACTACAAACCTCACTCAAGGAAAAAGATCTTGGGGTGAGTATAACACCAGGCACATCTCCTGAAGCGCACATCAACCAAATAACTGCTGCAGCATATGGGCGCCTAGCAAACCTCAGAACAGCATTCCGACATCTTAATAAGGAATCGTTCAGGACCCTGTACACCGTATACGTTAGGCCCATATTGGAGTATGCGGCACCAGTTTGGAACCCACACCTAGCCAAGCACGTAAAGAAACTAGAGAAAGTGCAAAGGTTTGCAACAAGACTAGTCCCAGAGCTAAGAGGTATGTCCTACGAGGAGAGGTTAAGGGAAATCAACCTGACGACACTGGAGGACAGGAGAGATAGGGGGGACATGATAACGACATACAAAATACTGAGGGGAATTGACAAGGTGGACAAAGACAGGATGTTCCAGAGTTTGGACACAGCAACAAGGGGACACAGTTGGAAGCTAAAGACACAGATGAATCACAGGGATGTTAGGAAGTATTTCTTCAGCCACAGAGTAGTCAGTAAGTGGAATAGTTTGGGAAGCGATGTAGTGGAGGCAGGATCCATACATAGCTTTAAGCAGAGGTATGATAAAGCTCACGGCTCGGGGAGAGTGACCTAGTAGCGATCAGTGAAGAGGCGGGGCCAGGAGCTCGGACTCGACCCCCGCAACCTCAACTAGGTGAGTACAACTAGGTGAGTACACACACACACACCCACACACACACACACACACACACACACCCACACACTCGACCCCTGCAACCACAAATAGGTGAGTACAAATAGGTGAGTACACACACACACACACCCACACACACACACACACACACACACACACACACACACACACACACACACACACACACACACACACACACACACACACACACCCACACACTCGACCCCTGCAACCACAAATAGGTGAGTACAAATATGTGAGTAAACACACACACACACTCACACACACACACACACACACACACACACACACACACACACACACACACACACACACACTCACACACACACACACACACACACACTCACACACACACACACACACACACACACACACACACACACACACACACTCACACACACACACACACACACACACACACACCCACACACACACACACACACACACACACACACACACACACACACACACACACACACACACACACACTGACCTGAGCCTTCTCACAAAAACTTACTACAGTTTCCACCACCTGACCTGCATAACCCACACGAGTTTGTCGCATGTTTTATGAGTGTAAATTAATAATCAACAACCTGCCACACATTTCATACATTTTTCCAATCCACAAATGAAATAAAAAAATCATTAGCCTAATTTGAGCACCTCTGACATATATACTTCAGTACAAGCTCCTCATTCCTTGTTAAATATTATGTTTTTAAATAACTCTCTACAAAATATTCAGTTGACTTACTTATTCCTTCATTCACTCACACTTGGTGCAATACGGTCCCTTATTATACATCAGTGTATTAAAGATTGCTGTATTATACACTATATTGGTCGTAATATCTGCTACTCTAGATTCCTTTACCACTGGTTTATCCTCTTTTGTCTTACCTAAGTCAAATTCTTGTGTGTCACGTCTACTACATGTTCCACCTCATCATTCCACCGACAACTCCTGTTGTCTGCTGTACCCACCCTCGTGTAAGTACAAATTTCTGCTGCACACACGAGCACGGACCTTGTCCCTTACACTAACACTTTACTTCGAACAGTTTTCCAGGTGTGAGTGTGTCCACACATTTTCCTTTCCTACTTTCCTGCTGGGAAAGAAATGATGGTTTCGTTCGTACAGTCGATAATTGAACTGTAACAGCGAAGGTATGTGTGTGTGTGTGTGTGTGTGTGTGTGTGTGAGAGAGAGAGAGAGAGAGAGAGAGAGAGAGAGAGAGAGAGAGAGAGAGAGAGAGAGAGAGAGAGAGAGAGAGAGAGAGAGAGAGAGAGAGAGATGTCACAGTGCTGATGCTGTTTCTAATCAATGCTCCCCCCCCCCTGAAGTTGGATCAACATTACGTGGTGGGGGACTGATGTTCCCCAATTCTTAAAAATGTCCAGCCGAGTTTGGCATTTGTTATTATTATTACTGACAGGGAAGCGATAAACCAGTATGGGCCATACATCACTTGGGGAAATGCGAAGAGAGAGAATCAGTGAGAGAGATGATCTGTGGATTACTCTGGTCGAGACGTGAAAAGTAACCAGAGAGCAGTTGTTAGGAAGTACTTTTTCAGTCCTAGGATGGTAAGTGTAACCCGGTGGAAATATAAACACAAATGCAGTATAATGTGATCCTTTATTGACAACGTTTCACCCACACAGTGGGCTTTTTCAAGTCACACACGGATCCGTGTGTGACTTGAAAAAGCCCACTGTGTGGGTGAAACGTTGTCAATAAAGGATCACATTATACTGCATTTGTGTTTATATTTCCATTGTGTCGGTATTTTATACCATTTATTTCCAAGTGTAACCCGGTCGATGGTGTAGTGCTTTAGGCACGCATCATACACAGCTCCAAGAGTAGGTATGAATTAGCTCCACGGAGGTTAAGAAGCGGTAGAGTCGGTAGATTGTAGATACAAGGCGGGATTGGGAGCCAGTGTGATCGACTCCCTCAAACACAGTTAGGTCAGTACAACCAGGTGAGTAAACACACACACAAACTGACACGTAACACAATACCATCGCCTAATATATAGAAGAATAACACCACATAACACAGTAACACCACATAACACACAGTAACACCACATAACACACAGTAACACCACATAACACACAGTAACACCACATAACACACAGTAACACCACATAACACACAGTAACACCACATAACACACAGTAACACCACATAACACACAGTAACACCACACAACACAGCACCAACAACGGATTCAAGATGAATAAAATTAGATATAGAAAGAATTTAGGCAAGCACTAATTTATCAGTTAAATTGTGGATGAGTGGGACAGACTTCCAGGCGACGTCGACGAAGGCAGAACCTTGTGTATGTGTGAGCACAGGTTGGACGGGTACATGAGAGGGTGTGGGTGGGTGTGTGTGAGTCAGACTTGCCTAGCAGGGGCCAGTAGACCTGCTGCAGTGTTCCACTGTTATGTTCTGTTAAGACCCGATATGATGCCTCCAACCAGCAGTCACAGTGTGGTGGAACCTTGATGAGAACATAAAGGAGGAACACTACAACCTTTCTGATCACTTTTACACCACTAGAAAGAAACAGTAGTCAATGTCCAAGGCCCGAAATATTTTCTAATAAATATATATCTACTGAAGAGGACCCCAGAAGGGGATCGAAATATACACACCAACTAATCTTCTGAGTGTCTGTCTCCATGTAGGTTATTACTGAGCACTTACAAGTGGTCATTCCGTTTTAGCTATCCATATCCTAGTGTTTCCTCATGTGTGTATTTTTGAATACTAAGACGTCACGTCGTCACGTGAGGTCACAGACCCTGAGCTGCTTTGGGGATTAGCGTGGACGGTTACAAAGCATGGCTTGCTTCTGCAGTGTTTTAAAATCTGAGGTTGGAGAGTTGAAGGAGGAGGTCTTGCTTCTCCAGGAGGAGATTAGGAGGCTGAAGGTCCACCTCAATGGGCCTGGGAGAGAGTGTGAGGTGGTTGGAGATGTGGGGAATGAGGCTTCTAGCAGTGGGGTGCAGTCTGTCTCTCACTGTGAGGAGGCTGTAGGTGGGGAGGTAGCAACGGCTACCAGCAGTGAGGTGCAGTCCAGCACCTGCTACAAGTGGCGAGTTGTTCACAGTAATGGGAGGCGCATCAGAGTAAGGAAAGTTAAGAGTGAAGATCTGAAGGTAGGAAATCGCTTCTCTGTTCTCCAGGATGAATGTACTTCAGTGGCCAGTGAAGGTAAGGGTACTACTGCCCCTGCTAATGAAGGTAAGCGCATTCTTGTGGTTGGTGACTCTCAGGTAAGATATGTTGACCGTGCTTTTTGTAATAGGAATAAGAAGATGAGAGATAGAGTGTGCTTCCCTGGAGCTGGTGTTGGGGACATTGTCAACAGGCTGGATAATATCATGTCAGGTAATGGGAACAAGCCCATTATCTGTCTCAGTGCTGGTGGAAATGATATTGGGAAGGGTAGGAGAGAAGAGCTGCTAGATAAGTACAGGTCAGCTATAGATTTCATTAAGTCTAAGGGAGGGATCCCAATCATATGTAGCATCTTGCCTAGAAGGGGAGTAGGAAATGAATGGTTGTCTAGGGCAATTGGTGTAAATTGCTGGCTAGACAGATACTGCAAGGAACTTGCAATCCCATTCATTGACAACTGGAACAACTTTTATGGCAAACATGATATGTATGCAAGGGATGGGGTACATCTCTCTGGGGCAGGGGTGGTAGCACTTGCAGACTCGATTGAGAAGGCCATTGGTGAAATGCCTATGATTTTAAACTGATGGAAGATAGAGGTATGGGTGTGTGTGGGAAACAAGCAGGTTGCAACACTAGGGTTGGAAACAGTAAATGTATAAAAGGCATTCAGCATGAAGTTATAAATAAAGACAATAGAACAGGTCAGCAAACAAAGGGGGACAGCAGAGGGCAGCAAGGGACTAGCTCCCTTAAGGTTTACTATACTAATAGCAGGAGTGTTAGAAATAAGATAGATGAGCTAAGATTAATTGCAAGTGCAGGAAACATAGATATTATTGCTATAACAGAGACCTGGCTCAATCTGAAAGATAGAGAGATGCCCTCTGAATGTCACATACAAGGCTATAAATTATTCCACACTGACAGGGTCAACAGGAAAGGTGGTGGAGTAGCGATGTATGTCAGAGACAATTTAAATTGTTGTGTTAGACAAGATATTAAATTAGAAGCGTCAGCCACTGAATCTGTTTGGTTACAGCTTCTCGAGGGCCGAGAAAAACTAATTTTGGGTGTGATTTACAGGGCCCCAAATCTTGATAGGGAGTGCAGTAAACTTCTATGGGACGAAATTCGTAAGGCATCTACATACGAAAATGTTGTGCTAATGGGAGATTTCAACTATAGACAGATTGACTGGAGCAATTTGACAGGAAATTTAGAGTCGGGTGACTTTCTTGATACGATCCAGGATTGCTTTTTAAAACAGTTTGTGACAGAGCCAACTAGGGGAAATAACCTCCTTGACTTGGTTCTTGCCAGTAGGGAAACACTAATTAATAATCTTGAGGTTAATGATGAGCTTGGGGAGACTGATCACAAATCACTCAGTTTTAACATATCATGGAATTCCCCTAATAATGGCAATCTAGTCTCCGTCCCTGACTTTCGCTTGGCTGATTTCATAGGACTGAAAAATTACTTAGGTGGGCTGAACTGGAATGACCTGACTAAGGGTCAGGTAGGTGGTGATGGTTGCCGATATGATGCTTTCCAGGGCATAGTTCTAGCTGCTCAGTCAAATTATGTTCCAAATAGGGAAATCAGATCAAACAAAATTGATCCTAAATGGATGAACAATAGATTAAAATATCTGATTGGTCAAAAGAGAGGCATATATAGGCAAATCAAAAGAGGAGAGGGGCAATTAAGAAATCGATATATTCAGTTAAAGAGAGAAATAAAAAAGGGAATTAGAAAAGCAAAAAGAGATTATGAGGTTAAAGTTGCAAGAGAATCGAAGACTAACCCAAAAGGATTCTTTCAGGTATACAGAAGTAAGATCAGGGACAAGATAGGCCCACTCAAAAGTTCCTCGGGTCAGCTCACTGACAGTGATAAGGAAATGTGTAGAATTTTTAACACATACTTCCTCTCAGTTTTTACACAGGAGGATACCAGCGATATTCCAGTAATGATAAATTATGTAGAACAGGACGATAATAAACTGTGCACCATTAGGGTCACAAGTGACATGGTCCTTAGGCAAATAGATAAATTAAAACCTAACAAATCCCCAGGCCCTGATGAACTGTATGCAAGGGTTCTAAAGGAATGTAAAGAGGAGCTTAGCACACCTTTGGCTAATCTTTTCAACATATCACTACAAACTGGCATGGTGCCAGATAAGTGGAAAATGGCAAATGTGATACCTATTTTCAAAACAGGTGACAGGTCCTTAGCTTCGAACTATAGACCAATAAGCCTAACCTCCATAGTGGGAAAATTTATGGAATCAATAATTGCCGAGGCAGTTCGTAGCCACCTTGAAAAGCATAAATTAATCAACGAATCTCAACATGGTTTTACAAAGGGGCGTTCCTGCCTTACGAATTTATTAACTTTTTTCACTAAGGTATTTGAGGAGGTAGATCATGGTAATGAATATGATATTGTGTATATGGACTTCAGTAAGGCTTTTGACAGGGTCCCACATCAGAGACTATTGAGGAAAATTAAAGCACATGGAATAGGAGGAGAAATTTTTTCCTGGATAGAGGCATGGTTGACAAATAGGCAGCAGAGAGTTTGCATAAATGGGGAGAAATCAGAGTGGGGAAGCGTTACGAGCGGTGTTCCACAGGGGTCAGTGTTGGGCCCCCTGCTGTTCACAATCTACATAAACGACATAGATGAGGGTATAAAGAGCGACATCGGCAAGTTTGCCGATGACACCAAAATAGGCCGTCGAATTCATTCTGACGAGGACATTCGAGCACTCCAGGAAGATTTGAATAGACTGATGCAGTGGTCGGAGAAGTGGCAGATGCAGTTTAATATAGACAAATGCAAAGTTCTAAATGTTGGACAGGACAATAACCATGCCACATATAAACTAAATAATGTAGATCTTAATATTACGGATTGCGAAAAAGATTTAGGAGTTCTGGTTAGCAGTAATCTGAAACCAAGACAACAGTGCATAAGTGTTCGCAATAAAGCTAATAGAATCCTTGGCTTCATATCAAGAAGCATAAATAATAGGAGTCCTCAGGTTGTTCTTCAACTCTATACATCCTTGGTTAGGCCTCATTTAGATTATGCTGCACAGTTTTGGTCACCGTATTACAGAATGGATATAAATTCTCTGGAAAATGTACAAAGGAGGATGACAAAGATGATCCCATGTATCAGAAACCTTCCCTATGAGGATAGACTAAGGGCCCTGAAACTGCACTCTCTGGAAAGACGTAGAATTAGGGGGGATATGATTGAGGTGTATAAGTGGAAGACAGGAATAAATAAAGGGGATGTAAATAGTGTGCTGAAAATATCTAGCCTAGACAGGACTCGCAGCAATGGTTTTAAGTTGGAAAAATTCAGATTCAGGAAGGATATAGGAAAGTACTGGTTTGGTAATAGAGTTGTGGATGAGTGGAACAAACTCCCAAGTACCGTTATAGAGGCCAGAACGTTGTGTAGCTTTAAAAATAGGTTGGATAAATACATGAGTAGATGTGGGTGGGTGTGAGTTAGACCTGATAGCTTGTGCTAACAGGTCGGTTGCCGTGTTCCTCCCTTAAGTCAATGTGACCTGACCTGTTAGGTTGGGTGCTTTGGCTTAAGCCGGTAGGAGACTTGGACCTGCCTCGCATGGGCCAGTAGGCCTTCTGCAGTGTTCCTTCGTTCTTATGTTCTTATGTTCTTATGTGCAGACGGATCTTTATTGTTGCAACGTTTCGCCTACACAGTGAATTTCATCAGTCAAATACAGAGGGATACTGTATAGGTGTATCCCCCCCTCCCCAGCCTAAACTACTGTACGAGTGTCAGCCTAAACTGACACTCGTACAATATTCTATCAATGTTAGTGTCAATATTTCTAGGTTTAATTCTGCTTCAC